>NC_012877.2:41049207-41105144 GCF_000003195.3 Sorghum bicolor | reverse complement strand
TATATATAAACAGAGCAGACTCTTGCCCTTGCCCTAGATTGTGTCCACCGCCGCCGTAACATATGTCCTTATCGTCGTTTCATCGGCCGTCATCCGTGACCTGTTGGCGAGCTCTGCATTGAGGAAATCCCGAGCTGCCCTATCGAGCACCAGGACGTCCCCGTTTGCCAACACTAGGTGAGCTCTCCGTCGACTTGATTTTCCTCTGAGCGAACCACGGTCCCTAGGTTGCACTCGTGAGCTTCTCGCTGCCATCCATGGCAACCAGCCAACCACAGTGACGGAAAATCCAGTGCTGGCCGAGCGATTACTGTTCTATTTAGCTTGATGACCTCATCATTACATCATCATGATGTCAAATATGCATTCGCACTGTTTTCTTTCAGGAAAATAAATTTAGAAATACAATATTAATGCACGTGTATTTACATTCTAGTAGCTTAACTTTGTGCAGATGTGAGTATATGTCAGGAAACGATTGATGTTTATATGCCACGTGCTTTTGTATATATTTAAATATTATAAATTGATTAATGATTATGTAAACATATGTTTAAATAAAAGCAATATAGGGCAATGTCGATCTCTTATATTCAACTGTTAACTTGATTAAAGTCAAATGAAATATGTTTTCGGTATAATATTCTTATGCCAAAATTCGGACGTATTTTCACGTACACTTGTCTTTTTCAAATTAAAGTTTAAGTTTAATAATTTGATCAAATACTATATATGTGTTTATAATAGAAATATGATTAATTCTACCTTAGCTTTCTTTATGCTTTCTAAATTATTAATACTTAAATAGATTAAATTATATATATAATTATTTATAATTAAAATGTAATTAAGTTTTAACTCCGACTTTGTAATTAATCCAATTTGACTAATTCCACTTTAGGATGTTTCTCTAAAATATCTATCACCTTGTTTCACTGAAATAAAATAAATACACCCCGTAGTCTTTTGTCTCTTTTTTTAGTCAGTCACGATAGTCGTATCCTTTGTAACAATAGTTCCCTTATGAGTGTTTCTTGTGACCTTGTAGCATTAGCTATCTATTAGTACGCTCTTTTAACTTGTATGGTGTATTGTACTTAGTTGTTTTTATTTGTTGCTTGTATGTTTGTCTATGTGCGGTGCTTGCTACGAGTAGACGAGAACCATTTCTCGACGTTGAAGATTACGAGGGATGACCAGAAGATAGCTGAAGATTCTCTAAAGGAGTTACATTGGATTGAAGCGAATTTAAGGCAAGTATAGCATTTGGATTTTATTTCTGTGACCATGATCCTATGGCTAGATTAATGCTAAGTAATAAATGATAAAAATGACTTTTTAACAACTTGATGATCCGCAAGCGCACGGATATTTGGTAACGCAATTAGAAAATGATCCGCAAGCGCACGGATATCGGTGAGCATTTCACCCGGGAGGTTTTCCAGAGTATCGTATTTATATTTTTACCACTGGGAGAAAGGGTGCCTCTGACTAACCAAATCTATTGCTACTATCCCTTTAGGCTACAAAGAATGTCTCTCGATGTGAGTGATGTATAGAGAAGACTGCAACCGTAGTCTCGTTCTAACCTTGGTAAGGATGATCTACTGTTATATTGGGGAGGCTCACGGAATCTAGACAACACAAAGGATGTTCGACCCGCACCTATAAACCTACCCGTCCTGCTAACGAGATGTGATCTACAAAGGTAACTCGGAAATGTCACGTTCCTCGCTACTACCACGGTCCAGCTAGTCAGGGGATATCTATGAGTACCCTAGCCTAAACACCATGTTTACGCTAACAAGTGATTACTCTAATACTCAACCGGAAGAGGATTAAAGTAAACTCATAAACTAAAGAACAATAAAGCAAGAACTTACTAGAATTAGAAGTCGAATTACTGAAGAATCTTAGAAGCAAGCCTCGGGTTAGGAGACTTGATCCCGTAGGTACAACTCGGAGTAGACACCGACAGGCCGGCCTTCCTCCGATCCACACCTCCACTCTATCTCTCTCAATCTAGTAGAAACTAGAAGATCTATTTCTACCTTACATTGGTTGCTAAGCCTAAAAAGAAATATTATTTAGAGAAGAGGTTTTCCTTCGAGGGCACCCCTCAATCTCTATGATAATTTCTTCTCTTCTCCAGGAGCCAGAGGGGGTCTCCTTATATAGTCCTCCCCTTCTATGCGTTTTTGGGTCGATAGGCGAGGTGGTACTATGTTATTCTGGATCTAATAGGTCGGTGGAGATCTCCCGAGAGAAAGAGTCCTGATTGGGCTCAGCAGGTGGGCGGGCGCCCAAGGAAACTGGGCGGGCGCCCAGGTCCTGGCCCCGTTTTGCCTCCGCTTCGGTCTCGCGGCTTCTGGAGTCTTCTAGATGGTAGAAAATTGCGCGGTGCATTGATATCTCTATCTAATCCTGACATGTGGGCCTTTCTTCCTTATTTCCTGATAACCCCCTGCAGAAATAGACAAACACCAAAACTCGTGGAATTCTGTCAGATAAAACCCTAAGTCTAGATGTTGATTTCATTTGGATCATTTTCTTTGTTTATTTGATAATTAAATTTGATAGTTAAGGACCGTCAACAAACTCCCCCAGGCTTACCTCTTGCTCGTCCCTGAGCAAGGATGAACTCAAGAGTTTCTGCAGTGGTTTCATTTCTTAGAAGTACACACGCATTCAAGCAAGATCTCATCTCTGAGTTAGAATAAACTGTTAAGACTTAAAACTTACTTACTTTACCTACACCATAGGACTTGTTACCGTCACTTCTGTCTTGAGTGGTTAAAAGATAGAACAGTCTAGCCAAGTGCCATGTCTCTTATTCTTGATCAGCTATAGCTCTGGGGTTTTTGCAGATTTTCAAATAAAACTCAGAAATTCCTTGTATGATTCTCTCAGGTCTCTCTTTTGTGGTATTTTTGGATCCTTACCAAGGCAGTGATGGTATATGCCTTCTCTCAAGATATGTAGTATTTGTGGTATAAGGCATTGCCTTCTCTCTCACCCTACTCTAATAAGGCTTTAATATCTGGAGCTCATAGGTGGGAGATAAAATATACATACTTACAAGACATTTATTGCATAGTCAAACCATGGATCCAAAGAAACAAATCAATAAGCCAAATCAAGATGTGCATGTGTGGTTAATGAATGGTGTATGGTGATGATGGTGATAACAATGGTGGTGGAAGTCTAATTCTACTTTGCTCTTTGAGGGGATACATACCTTCCTTGCTTTTGAAACTTTATGAGGAGAATGAGATGCTCTTCTTTTTTTTCTCTCAGGTGGGTGTCTTGCACCCCTAATTCTACTGTCGGACACTTGTCCATTTTTACCTCTCGTCTCACTTTTTCTTTTCTTTCGAGGTTCCGAGCACTTGCTCCTTTTTATTTCCTCGTATCTCTTTTTTTTTTACTAGAGCATTCATCTCTTGAGATAATATAGCAAGTGGTAGTAACAAGATAACTTGAGCATTTATTTCACAAGGGGAAACAGAAATATTTTTTTTATTCTCTCCTGGATTAGGAGTAGAATACTTTTGGGTGGTTTTGGAGATGGAAATGAGTGGATATATGTGGATGGTACTTCCGGAGTAGAAGTAGCATGTATGAGTGAACGTGCAAGTGAATCTTGATTTAACCACATGACAAGCTCCTAAGGGTCTACACAGCTTGACCACACTCAATGCTCATAAGCAGTAAAAAGTAAATGTGTGGCTCAAAGTCTAGCAAGCATGTATATATAGCTGTGGTAGGAATTTAAACTCTCATCATACAGGAACTCATCATGTGTTATTTTAAAGATTTTTCAAAGATAAAATTCTCCAGAATTCTAGCATCTTTAGGAACAGATAAACAGCAGCTCAACCTTCCCATATCGTATCCGTTAACAACTTAGACTTCAGATCAAGTTTTCATCCCACAAGTTTAGGTCTAGAGCAAGCTTTAAATTATAATAGTTATATCTAAACTTGAGAGAGAACTTCAAATTTGCAAATTAGGCAGAGCAACTATTCATTATATCCATGCTTAAGTTTTATTTAGATACAGATTAGCATAGCCACTTTATTTATTTATTAAACACACTAAGCAAAATATATATAAGCATAAAATCTTTATTTGGTTTTGCATAGTTATGTGTATTTATATTCTAATATAGTATAAGTATAAAGATAGATAGAAATACTTATCGAGATAAATGGGGGTGCTCTCCCCCAAGCTGAATTTTGACGTAATTTCTCTTGATGTAGCTAGCAGGTGGCAGAGGTGTATTTGAAAGTCAGCAGCATTCTGACAGCGATTAGAATGTCCTCCGTCTGCTAGTCTTCTTGATTCTTAAATTCTGTGGAGCTCAAATAGACAACATAGCTTGTGGAACTGATTAAGTGTTAGCATAAATATCTAGCCTTTATCATGTTAAGACTCCTTAATAATTGTTACTCCCTGTTTTTATATTTTTGTTTTTATAAAGCAGAAAAGATATTTATTTTTATGCCACCACAGTGAATGTACTTATGGGTTTTATGCCACTCGTCTACTCACATGGGGCTTACAATTTTTTTCACATTTTTATTTTCTTTTTAAGATAGTGTGAAGATGATTAACTAAGCAAACTATAATTGAATAATTAAAAAGAAAAGGATAACTACCAAGTTTACCTCTTGGCAAGGCGTTCGGTATTTTTAAGTCCTCCGAACAGGACTCTCTGTTTTCTCAGTCGTCCTGGGATTCACTGGGTGGCATTGTCGGTGGTTCCGGCGGCGTCTCCTCTTCGTGTATAACTATCTTCTCTTGCCACACCTGACTCGGTGCTACGGTCTCCTCAGGACAGTTCTGTTCAAGTTGTATGTCTTCAGTCCTTATCACTTCTCCTTCGTAGTCTACCCATCCGTCCGATTTGCCTCCTCTGGTTGTGGTTTGTCTTCTTCTTGTCTTGACCTGCTTAGAATCTTCAACTATATAGTTAGGGTCAGTAAAATAGCGGCGTACCTTCTCAGAGGGGAAGTACACGTGGACTTCTCCGATTCCAATGTAGATAATGGCTTTGATAGTGCTGAGGAACGGTCTTCCAAGGATGGTGGATGGATCATACTCGTCTTCTCCCATGTCAATGACCTGAAAATTTTCTGGAGCTGAATGTATGCTGGTTGTAGGAGCATGGTTCCATGCAGGAGCTGATAAGTGACTGCGGCCATTATGTTGACATCAGATCCGGTGTCGTAGAGTGTCTTCTAAAAAGAGTATCTGTTGATTGTGCACTCAATACTTGGAACACCAGGGTTGTCCTTCTTGATCAGGAATGGCGACTTGAGTCGACGAACTTGACCTCTTTGAACTGCAATGACCATCTTAGCTGACTCATTCCAGATTTGCTTGTTCCTATTCCTCCTGTTGGTCCTCTTCCTTGGTTCATGTCGGGTTTGCTCTGAAGCTTGTGTAGTCTTGTTCTTGAAGGAAAGTCTCCTTCTTCCTCTTGATGTAGAGACTGATCTTGGCAGCATTAGCGTAGATGACTGCTCTGGTGTTTAGGAATGGCCTCCCTAAGATGATGGGTGCCCTCTCCTCACTACCAGTCTCTATCACCACGAAGTTTGCTGGAGCGTACAAGGTACCAACTCGGACATAGAGGTTCTTCAATATTTCCTTTGGGAAACTAAGTGTCTGATCTCCATTGTGTTTGTGCTCGTAGATCCCGGTTCTTCACTTAGTGGAATTTGGGAGTTGTAAAACTCCTCCATGTTTTGTTTGAAGTGTACCTATTCATGGAGACAAGGCAGAGATCAAGTGCATGGGCCCTGTTGGTGGAAAACACCAACAGAACCAAAAGTGTATTTGTTCTTCTCTAACCTTAAGCATAGTGAGCAAGACAAAGTTGATGGATCTTGAGTGTAGCATTTAAAACATTTGTTAGATCAGATGGCTCAACCTAATGGAAAGATAATCTATCTATATTTATGTTTAGTTTATATCTTCCAAAGATTGAATGTGCAATACTTTAGCTTATATGATTAGGAGTGTGGGATCACGAAGGTAGTACTAAGAACAAAGATTAAAGGACTAAACATGTTGAATTAATTGAGTTGGTTAATTTGGAGTTATAAATCATACATGTTTGTCTCTTTATTTATGTGAATGCTAGAACCAAGGAGGAGCTTATAAAAGTGCTAGTCAAGTACCTTAAGATGTTACCTTACTTGAAGAGTGATGGTACAGTATCACCTTGTGGAAGCTTTCCTTTCTTAGCGGTTGTGCATCGTGTTTGTGGCACCCTCCATGAATCATCTCTTATGAGCTACGTCTTTCTTGTGCAAATTGTTAAACTTCATGTGTCACTTTCTTCATCTCTAATGAGTTTGCATCTCAGGACTTCCCAGGTTGTTATTGAAAGTTTTCCTACAGGGGTTAGTCCAACAAAATATACCAATATCTACTCAAGCTGTTTTTAGTTCAGTAACCAAACTAGACTCCATGTCTAATCAGATTAAGGAAGGCTATTTAACCTAAGCACCACGCTTAATTTAAATGCCATTGGAAGTGTGACCAGTACTTCCAAACTAACACTTACTAGGATAAACAAAGGTAGCATGATGGCTTTTATAGAGATCTACTCAAGTGGAGATGAAGTAGTGTGATTAGTATTTAACAAATTGAGCATGTCTCAAAGGTAAGGACAACCAATATAGCAACATGGCAAAGGATGTAAAGTACTCCCCCAAGCTTGAATTTTGCAAAATTCAAGATTGAATGAATTTAATTTAATGTTGCATGATGATTGGTTGGGCATACCTTGCGCTTGTCATTCATCGGATCTTCTTGCTCCAATCCTAGAAAGGTTAGTGGCAAGAATACCGGAAGGAATATTTCTACAATTATCTTTATATGCTCAATACACAAGGCAATGTTGCAAATAATTAGAAGTGCTTGTTTTAGGACACTAAGCTTGTCCTTGGGGAACCATCAATTAACTCAACGAGATCTGCAATATTTATTATAGACATATGCATCGACAACCGCCCTTTTAAAGTTTTTATAAATAGAAAAGAAGAGGGGGTTGGAGATCTCAAATGTGGTAAGGATGGAGAGACAAATTGATTGGAGAGATGTTTTATATGAGCAAGGACTGGGTGAGGTATTTATGAAATAACTTCCATGCTCACTGTTGTTTCTCTCATTCTCAAACTCCAAGTATGATTCTTCATGAATGCTAAAAATTCCTCTAGGATTGTCTCTCAAGTTTGTTTTATCTATCCATTCAATGGTGATAGCACATGGATTTTTAATGCCCTCTAGCCATTGATGTTGCTCTTCTCGATCCTCCTTCTTATGCAAGGGATGTCTAGAGAGATTCATAGGATTATCGGGAGGTTCAAGAGAAAGAGCATAGTAGAATATATTAAGCTCAAGGATGGGATGGATAGCCGAATCATGGGATTGAAATGTTTGGAAATCGGCTATTGAAACTTCCTTTCCTTGTCTGGGAGATGATTCCTTCTCTATCTCTAAAATTTTTCTATGAAGACTAGTACAAGAAGGATGTCCACAAATGAAGACATACCTTCCTTTACTAGATAAAGAAAGAATGACTCTACCAAAGGTTATATGATTAAGACCAATGTGAAAATATTCAGGAAAAACATGGTCTTGTAGGGCTAGGTCTAAACCAGAATTTATAGAAAGATTAACAGATTCCCTAGGTGTAGCTAAAAGTGCATTATCTTCTTGATTAAAAGATAGGACCTCGGCTATAGAAAAGGGTTGGTTTTGACCTATTGCAATCAACTCCGGACACAGATCATAATTAGGGGCAGGACGTGTTGACTCCCATGGTCTATGGCTGGTCTCCGAAGGTGCAAAGAATTCAATAATAGGTATGGAATTTAAGTTATCCATAAAGATAAAAAGATAAAAGAATAAAAGTATAAAAGTATAATACAAGATAATAGCAAGACTCAAAGTTATCTCAGCAAACCGTCTTTCTCCCCGGCAACGGCGCCAGAAATGCTTGTTGATATTTGGTAACGCAATTAGAAAATGATCCGCAAGCGCACGGATATCGGTGAGCATTTCACCCGGGAGGTTTTCCAGAGTATCGTATTTATATTTTTACCACTGGGAGAAAGGGTGCATCTGACTAACCAAATCTATTGCTACTATCCCTTTAGGCTACAAAGAATGTCTCTCGATGTGAGTGATGTATAGAGAAGACTGCAACCGTAGTCTCGTTCTAACCTTGGTAAGGATGATCTACTGTTATATTGGGGAGACTCACGGAATCTAGACAACACAAAGGATGTTCGACCCGCACCTATAAACCTACCCGTCCTGCTAACGAGATGTGATCTACAAAGGTAACTCGGAAATGTCACGTTCCTCGCAACTACCACGGTCCAGCTAGTCAGGGGATATCTATGAGTACCCTAGCCTAAACACCACGTTTACGCTAACAAGTGATTACTCTAATACTCAACCGGAAGAGGATTAAAGTAAACTCATAAACCAAAGAACAATAAAGCAAGAACTTACTAGAATTAGAAGTCGAATTACTGAAGAATCTTAGAAGCAAGCCTCGGGTTAGGAGACTTGATCCCATAGGTACAACTCGGAGTAGACACCGACAGGCCGGCCTTCCTTCGATCCACACCTCCACTCTATCTCTCTCAATCTAGTAGAAACTAGAAGATCTATTTCTACCTTACATTGGTTGCTAAGCCTAAAAAGAAATATTATTTAGAGAAGAGGTTTTCCTTCGAGGGCACCCCTCAATCTCTATGATAATTTCTTCTCTTCTCCAGGAGCCAGAGGGGGTCTCCTTATATAGTCCTCCCCTTCTATGCGTTTTTGGGTCGGTAGGCGAGGTGGTACTATGTTATTCTGGATCTAATAGGTCGGTGGAGATCTCCCGAGAGAAAGAGTCCTGATTGGGCTCAGCAGGTGGGCGGGCGCCCAAGGAAACTGGGCGGGCGCCCAGGTCCTGGCCCCGTTTTGCCTCCGCTTCGGTCTCGCGGCTTCTGGAGTCTTCTAGATGGTAGAAAATTGCGCGGTGCATTGATATCTCTATCTAATCCTGACATGTGGGCCTTTCTTCCTTATTTCCTGATAACCCCCTACAGAAATAGACAAACACCAAAACTCGTAGAATTCTGTCAGATAAAACCCTAAGTCTAGATGTTGATTTCATTTGGATCCTTTTATTTGTTTATTTGATAATTAAATTTGATACTTAAGGACCGTCAACAATAACCGGGACAACTGTGCAACCATGAGGGCTATAATGACTCTGGCTTTAGTTAAGTATGAGTAAATTTTCTAGCTCGTTAGACTGTGGATTCCTGCGGGTGAATCACATGGACTGACTAATGAAACCAAGCGGCCCTAACTTGTTAGACGAACCATTGAAAGGCTTCATAGTGATCCCTGCCGACCTTCCTTGGTAGTGGGTTAAGAGGCTGATCACCTCGGGCGAAAGGTTAAATCATGACTCATGGGTAAAGATGTAACCAACCTCTGCAGAGTGTAAAACTGGTATACTAGCCGTGCTCATGGTCATGAGCGGCCTTGGGGATTCTTGCATCGACGGTGATGATTCTTGTGTGTTAAGTATGCTTATTATTTATTATATAATGCTCTACATTATTTATGTCACATTGATCATGAGATTGTGGGATATATACATTCTAGTTGCTATACTTGTTGAGTTCGACATGGACTCACTCTTGCTATTTCCCCCACACTTCAGGAGGTGTTTTAGGCTTGTGATCAACCAATTATTTGGATCCTGTAGAGTGAAGTTAATACCCAAAGTTTGAAGTTGTTTATCCGCTATTTGCTATCAAAGGTTATCTCTTTTATACTGAGTATGTTATATATTTATGCATTGTCTCTTGATATTACCCCTTATTTGTAGCTATATGTGAGAATTGCCTTCTAAGACTCACATATGGTGCATATCTGGTTTTGCCCTTACAATCGGGTATTACATGTTGCTACTGATTATTTTACTAAATGGGTTGAAGCTATTCCTTTGAATAAGGTAACATCGGCTAACATGATTGATTTTGTTAAGGAGCATATTATTTACTGATTTGGTATTCCTCAGACGATCACTACCGATCAGGGTACTATGTTTAGATCAGGGAGTTTGATGAATTTGCAATCGGTATGAGGATTAAGGTGTTGAATTCTTCTCCTTATTATGCTAAACTAATGGGTAGGCTGAAGCTTCTAACAAGGGGATCATTAGGCTCATTAAGCGAAAGATTGAAGAAAACCCTAAGCGATGGCATACGATATTGAATAAAGCCCTATGGTCGTATCAGATGGCGTGTCATGGTGCAACTAAAGTGTCACCTTATCAGTTGGTGTATGGGCACGATGCTGTATTACCTTGGGAGGTCAAAGTTGGCTCTAGGCGGATTTCATCTCAAGATCAATTAGTTGCCGATGATTATGTTACTCTGATGAAAGATGAATTGGAAGATTTGGCAGGGCATCGTTTGAAAGCTTTGGTTAACATAGAAGAAAATAAGAAGAGAGTAGCTAGATGGTATGATAAAAAGGTAAAATCTAAGGAGTTTATCGATGAAGATTTAGTTTGGAAATTAATTCTACCAATTGGGACTAAAAGTTCAAAATTTGGAAAATGGTCTCCTAATGGGGAAGGTCCTTATTAGATAAGTCGATCTCCTCCTAGCAATGCATACATTCCAGAGACTCTCGAAGGAGTTGAATTTCCCAGGGCGTTAAATGGAAAATATAAAAAAGGTACTACCCTAGTATCTGGGTCGATGCATAAAAGTTTAAGTGCCAATAACAATCCTATCGGCTGGACAAAATACTAGTGTTTTTAAAAGAACTGGTGAGACATATTGCCGATGAAGAGATTTGAGGACCGGATGGCTCCAGAGCCGCCAGGCCCATGAGTCTTCAGTTGGGCGATTCGCAACACGCCGCTAGCTAGCCCGTTCTGACCCCCAACTAGCATCGCCAAGTACAATGGTGAGACCAAGCCAGAGTTGTGGCTGGTGGATTTCCAGCTGGCATGCCAGCTAGGAGGTGCTCGGGGAGATGATCGAGCTATCATCCAACAGCTACCACTTTTTCTCTCAGACATCGCTCGCAGATGGCTCGAGGAACTCCCGACCAACCAAATCTATGGTTGGGCCGACCTGGTCTGACTGTTTGTCACACCCAAATTTAAGGATAAATTTGAGTACAATAAACCTCATGTGCGCCCAAGGATTAGTCGCGCACACAAGTCGACAAATTACAAATGTATCATCACAAGTGTCTTACATAATGTTATTACAACACAAATATCAAAGTCTGCAACGAGTGGGAATAAAACACATATCTAGCTAAGCTTGGTAGCTCCAATCACAGGGACGACCGACTGGTGGATCGCCAACCTAGAAGTCCTCAGTAAATTCTTCATAGTAGCTTTCATCTGTTACCCATCCAGGATTTTGTCCAAAAAGAAATACAGAGACAAGCGTCAGTACATCTCGTACTCTGCAAGCATAACATAGGATTTTATGCGGCTCAAAAAGGTCAGACACTGGCTACTGCAGTTAGCATTTTAATTGGTCAATGTTTTAATCCTATTTAATAATAAATTATGCTCAAGCTCCCGATTAGCCCAAATGAGTACATGATAATAACACCGTTAACCTTCACGGCTAACACCATCACCATCACGGTTAAACCACATTAATCATCACGATCAATGCGTCAGATTTTCATAAGTCATTCCCCCATAACCATCCACACCCAACTATTCCGTAAGGGTCTAAGGCCGCTCATGTCCGAGAGCACGGCTAGTATACCAGTTTGATCAAACTCTGCGCAGAGGTGTGCACTTTTCCCGTAAGTCGTGTTACCCATATGCCCGGGGTTTGCAAGACCCACTAACACTACCAAGGTGAACGAGAAAGGAACACTATGAAGCCTTCCATAGGCCTCGTCTAACCAGTTAGGGCCGTAAGGTTTCCTCGGTAGGCAGATATAGAGGACTCCCTTTCCTATGGCACATTTCCATCACGGCTATACACATAGGAACAAAAGCAGTTCTATACCCAAAGTGGCAAGCCCCTCTTGCGCCCTTTCGGGTAACCTCTAACCAGCTAGATGAGATCCTACTACTGAGCTAAAGTTAGAGCCATATAACCATCACGGTTGCACTGTAAGTCCCGGATAGTCGCTTACAGAGAAGTCCTTACGGAGGGTCTAGGTTAACCTAACCGAAGTCAATTACACCATAGCCCTTTTTCCCATCCTTTGTCATCATATTCATTAAAGTCAGAGTGATAGTAAAGTCTCAATTAATTAAAGCACTAGCAAAGCTACCCACATGCATACTACCCATAGGTCACAAAAATATTAGTCTAAACTTATATTTAATTTTATTCTCCCAAAATTTATTATTTTCCTATATTGAAATGCTCACAAAATAATTCATTTAAATTCAGTTCATCTATTTTAAAAGAAATAAAATTTTGGGTGTTACAATTCTACCCCCTTAAAAATAATCTCGTCCTCGAGATTGAGACGGTGCTTACTCAAAGAGATACTGATAAGATTGTCTCAGCTCATCTTCTCTTTCCCAGGTGGCTTCTTCTTCCTTATATCGGTGCCACTGCACTTTCCACATCTTTATAACCTGACTCCGGGTGACTCTTTCCGCTGTTTCTAAGATCTTGATTGGATATTCCTCATAAGTTAGATCTCCTTCAACAGTGAGCTATTCCAAAGGAATTTGTTCCTCAGGCAGTCGGAAACATTTCTTCAATTGCGACACATGGAACACATCGTGAATACCCAACATACTTGCACGCAACTCTAACTGATAGGCCACTTCTCCACGTCTCCTAAGAATTCTGAACGGTCCAACGTACCTTGGTGCTAATTTACCCTTCATATTAAATCTCCTGACACTTCTTATAGGTGACACCTTCAAGTACACATAGTCGCCTATCTCAAATGCCAAATCTCTTCTTCTAGTATCAGCATAACTCTTTTGTCGAGACTAGGCTACTCTCAAGTTGTCCCGTATTTTCCGCACTTGTTCCTCTGTATCTCTAAGAACATCAGGTCCAAATACTTGACTCTCACTAGTTTGATTCCAAAACAAAGGTGTTCTACATTTCCGTCCATACAATGCTTCAAACGGTGCCATATCGAGACTTTTCTGGTAACTATTATTATATGAAAATTCAGCATATGGCAAACTAGTGTCCCAACTGGTACCATACTGTAATGCACATGCTCTCAACATGTCTTCTAGAATCTGATATACTCTTTCAGTCTGCCCATCGGTTTGGGGATGATACGCGGAACTAAAGTTCAACTTTGTTCCCAACGATTCATGTACTTTATGCCAAAACTGTGATGTGAACTGTGTACCCCGATCAGACACGATCTTCTTCAGAACTCCGTGCAGACTCACGATTCTAACCATATATAATTTTGCCAACTTTGCACCATCATAGTTGGTCTTAACGGGCAAAAAGTGAGCAACTTTAGTGAGTCGATCCACTATTACCCAAATTGAATCATACCCACGCTGAGTGCGGGGCAATCCTGTGATGAAATCCATACCTACTTCTTCCCATTTCCATTCAGGCACTTGCATTGGTTACAACAACCCTGCAGGTCTTTGGTGCTCGGCTTTGACCCTCTGACAAGTATCACAAATGGCTACATACTCTACCACATCTCTCTTTAATCCATACCACCAATATTTTTCTTTAAGATCTAGAAACATCTTGGTGCTTCCGGGGTGAATTGAATATGCAGAGTCATGTGCTTCATGGAGGATTGCATCTCAGATGGATTTTACTTCGGGCACACATATTCTCTTCCCAAACCATTGTGTACCATTTTCATCCAACCTGAAACCTGGTGCTTTTCCAAGCACTACATTCTCTGAAATTTCTTTTAATTTCTCATCCTCCAACTGACCTTTGCGGATTTCTTGCTCTAGGGTGGGCTCTAACTCCAATTCAACAGTGTTGTTCACTAAACACAAATTGAGATGCTCAATTTCAGCTAGCAACTTTGTGGGAATGAAGGTCAATTGCAGCCCATTGGCATAACTCTTTCGACTAAGTGCATCGGCAACAACGTTTACCTTCCCGGGATGGTAATGCACTTCTAGGTCATAATCCTTTATTAATTCTAGCCAGCGGCGTTGCCTTAGGTTCAGATCTGACTGTGTGAAGATATACTTCAAACTTTCGTGGTCCGTATAAATATCACACTTCTGTCCAATTAAATAATGCCTCCAAATCTTTAGAGCATGAACCAGTGCAGCTAGCTCCAAATCATGAGTAGGATAGTTCAGCTCTTGTTTTCTCAACTGCCTGGATGCATAGGCAACTACTCTTCCTTCTTGCATGAGCACACTTCCAAGGCCTAGGCGAGATGCATCGCAATAAATAGAGAAAGTTTTACTCAGATCTGGTAAGGTCAACACTAGGGCTGTGGTCAACCTTTTCTTTAGCTCCTCAAAATTTTCTTGGCACATATCTGACCAAATAAATTTGGCACTCTTCTCTAGTAGGGCTGTCATGGGCTTTGCTAACTTAGAGAAGCCTTTCAATAAATCTTCTATAATACCCAGCTAGTCCTAAAAAGCTACGGATCTCACTAGCATTGGTTGGAGGCTTCCAATTTAGCACATCCTGCACTTTACTGGGGTCTACGGCTATTCCACCGTTAGAGACCACATGTCCCAAAAATGAGACCTCATCCAACCAAAACTCACACTTGCTTTTCTTGGCATACAACTTATTCTCACTAAGCTTTTGCAAGACCAGCTTCAAATGTTCAACATGTTCTTCTTTTGTTTTAGAGAAGATTAATATATCATTAATGAATACTACCACGAACTTATCCAAATATTCCATGAACACCTTGTTCATCATATACATGAAGTATGCAGGTGCATTGGTCAGCCCAAATGACATGACTGTATACTCATACAAGCCATACCTTGTGGTAAAAGTTCTTAGGTATGTCAGTTGCACGGATTTTCAACTGGTGGTAGCCAGATCGGAGGTCGATTTTGGAGAACACACTTGCTCCTTTCAGTTGGTCAAATAAGTGATCTACTCTAGGCAGTGGGTACTTGTTTTTAATAGTGACTTCATTTAATGACCGATAATCCACACACATCCTCCTAGTGCCATCTTTCTTATCAACAAAGATTACCCGGTGCACCCCAGGGTGAAGAGCTAGGACGGATAAACCCTTTTTCTTGTAATTCCTTAAGCTGTTTCTTAAGTTCCTCTAACTCATTTACCCTCATTCCACATGGTCTTTTTGCTATGGGTGCAGTTCCAGGTAAAAGCTCAATAAGAAATTCAATGTCTCAGTCTGGTGGAATACCTGGCAACTCGTCGGAGAACACATCCGGAAACTTGTCCACCACCTGGTCTTCTTGATTACCACCACTCAACTGATTCACTGTAGCAGTCGGCTGAGGCTGCACTGCCACGTCCACACTTATTCTGTCCCCACCTAGTGTTGTCACCACCACAGACTTCTCCTGACACTAAATTACTGACCCATGCTGGTTCATCCACTCCATTCCAAGTATGAGGTCAATTCCCATGGTTCTTAGCACAACAGGTATCACCTTGAAATCTACCCCCCTTAAGGATATACTAGTGGAGGGGCTCCAATAATTAGCTAGCATGTTCCCTCCCGGTGAATTTACTAGCATGGAATTTTTCAGTGCACAAAGTGGGATGCTATGCACTCTAACAAATGCTTGGGAGATGAAAGAATGTGAAGTACCAGAATCAAACAATACTGTAGCGGGGATGGAGTTGATGTTGAACGTACCCATCATAACCTCAGGTGCTTCCTGAGCTGTGTCAGTGGACACATGATTCACTCTTCCAGAGAACGGAGGTCGAGCAGGCCTCTGATTGCTGTTCTGGTTTTGCTGGGCTGGTGGATTCTGCTTCTTGGGGCACTGCTATGCATAGTGTCCCACCTCTCCGCAGCGGTAACATGCATTGGGGTTGCCGCTGGGTGCCGCACTCTTTCTAGGAGCATTGTTGGGCACTCCTTGGCATGGTGCTTGGTTGCTGACCTGTTGCTGGGGGCGTTGCTGATTCTGATTGCCATACTGCTGCTGGGGACGTTGTTGGTTCTGGTGGCTCTGCTGCTGGTGGTACTGGGGGCGCTTAGGAAACTGACCATGGTTCCACTGATTCGGTGGTCCTTGATTGCGCTGAGGGAATCCCTGCTGAGGATACGCACGTGGGCGAGTGTTGCTGCCCGACGGCTGCCCCTGGTGCTTCCTTTTTTTGCGTCCATCTCCTTGCGCTTGTTGTCGATGACAATAGCATGGTTCACTAGTTCTTGGAAACAAGGATAGGTGTTGCTCATCAGCTGCAGCTGCAGTCTATCATACAAATCCTTCAGGAAGAGACGCTACTTGTTAGAGTCCCTGGCCACCTCATATGGAGCATATCATGATAGTTGTGCAAACTTGTCACGATACTCACTGACTGACATCGATCCCTGCTTGAGAGATCGGAACTCTTCTGCTTTCAGTTCTATCAGGCCCTCTGCAATATGATGGGACCTGGACCCTTCAGTGAACTCCTTCCAGGTGACTGGCGGAGCATTGTTCGGGCATCCATACTGACAGGACTCCCACCACTCCTGTGCAGGTCCTTGCAGCTGGCCTGAGGCGTACAACACCTTCTCCAGGTCACTGCATTGGGCTATGTTCAGCTGCTTCTCGACTGCTTTTAACCAGTCGTCTGCCGCCAGTGGATCAGAGGCGTGGGTGAGCACCGGGGGACGTCCCTTCAAGAACTCCTCACGCTTGTCACAGACTTGAACCGGTGGTGGTGCTGCTACTGGTTCATTGTTCATGCGGTTCATCATGGCTTGCATTAGATTGGCTTGCATATCCATTAGCTGCTCAATAGTCATCGGCGGCGGTGGTGGTGGTGGATTCTCAGGTACACCACGTCCACGGCCACGACCATGGCCACGGCCACGTCCATGACCAGCGCCTGTTCCTTCCACGTCCATCTGTTTCCAACAAAGGATTCACGGCTTTTAGTGATCTTCCAAAATAATTATTCATCGCTTATAATGAATCAAAACAAGACTAGCAGTTTTCTGGACAAGTTTCAAACTCAGCAGGTCAGTAATCCATGCTTATCCCAGAATCTAGAGACCCAATAGGAACATGGTATATATCGTTGGAAAGGTTAAGAAATTATCTACAAACTTTATTCAGTCCACATTTACTGATTCCAAAAGTAACATAATCAAAATTGTGGTTTATCAGGTTCTGCTCTGGTTCTCAGTCTGCGCAGGTACAGCAGATTATATCGGACATATCTCATAGACCCGAAGAGATAATGACGTGATTCCAATTGGAGATGAAATATATTCAAGACTAGTTTTCACCATAAAAATTTCATAATTTTTGATTTAACCAATTATGAGATACAGAATAAACATCACAGACTGCTCCAGAAACAGCATGACCGAGACAGAGATAAAGTAACCCAATGCTTACTTCTAAGATTAAGGTTTAGAAACATGCGGACAGGCCCACATGTTTCCACAATCATACAAAAACTCCAAATCATAATTGTTCATCATCACAAACAGCAACACACTGAAAGTTCACATGCCACATATAACTGAAACACTCGTGCTAACGTCTAACTAGAAGATACTGGGACATCTAGGGAGCTCTATCTTGCAAAACGAACTTGCGGCACTTCTTCTTGTAGATGGGTGGCTGTCCAAGCTGACCATGCAGCTCATCCACCTGGCGCTGGAGGCGCTTCCCCGCCTGCTGTGAAACACGCAGCTCCTGCCTCAGTGCCACATTCATCTCCTGAATGGCACTAACACGTGTCTGACGGTCGTATCCAGGGTAGGGTCACCGGCAGGAGGTGCCAGGACATGCCATGTCCTACCATCTGGGTCGTTGCGGGGAAGGAACCGGTACCTATCCTCCTGCATGGCCTCAAATCGGTGGCTATGGTAGTGAAAGTACGCAGCTTGGGCTGCATCCTCCATGCTCTCATAGGCGGAAGCACGCCTAACCCTGCTCTCATGGATGGACTCCACCTCATCCGAGTTGTCGATGTTGTTCCGAGCTGTGATGATCACCTCGGCCTTCTAGTAGGTGTTCTCCAATGGGTGCTTGTGCTCCGAGCAGAGGTAGCGGATGGTGGCAGCAAACTCCGGGTAGTAGCTCGCCAACACACCCGCGAGCAGAGTGTGGTAGTGAGTGTCCTCGTCAGCCTCCATGGACTTGTTCCTAGAGGTCCATCCCATCTCTGGGACAACCTGTGGGTACTGAGGCGTCGGCGCTGAACCCGGCGACGTGTGGGGTGCAGGCGCAGGTGGAACTGGAGCCGCGGCCTGCGGGATCGGTACCGCCACCGGTGTAGGCGCTCAAGGTGTAGGCGTAGGAGACCCCATGTCCATAGGCTCCTCCTCCTCGCCGCCAGCAGAAGCGATGACCTCGGGCTCAGGTACAGGTGCTGGTGCAGGTACAGGTGCAGGTACTGGTGCTGGTGCAACTGGCGGAGCCCGGGCGGCAGTGAAGAGGGCACGGTACGCGGCTGCACTGCGACGAGGCATCTATAAATTTTATTTTAAGAATTAGAATCAATATGTTTACATAAATAGAACAGTGGGTAAGAATATAAAATTTTAATAAAATAACAAGAAGGTAAAGCAAGCAGTGAAATAAATAAAGCGAAAGGAAACCCTAAAGTCGACCGTTTCAACCAAGGTTTGCGTCCTACAGTCAGCCTTGCTTTGATACCAATTTGTCACACCCAAATTTAAGGATAAATTTGAGTACAATAAACCTCATGTGCGCCCCAGGAATAGTCACGCACACAAGTCGACAAATTACAAATATATCATCACAAGTGTCTTACATAACGTTATTACAACACAAATATCAAAGTCTGCAACGAGCTGCAATAAAACACATATCTAGCTAAGCTTGGTAGCTCCAATCACAGGGATGACCGACTGGTGGATCGCCAACCTAGAAGTCCTCAGGGAATTCTTCATAGTAGCTTTCATCTGTTACCCATCCGGGATTTTGCCCAAAAAGAAATACACAGACAAGCGTGAGTACATCTCGTACTCCGCAAGCATAACATAGGATTTTATGCGGCTCAAAAAGGTTAGGCACTGGCTACTGCAGTTAGCATTTTAATTGGTCAATACTTTAATCCTATTTAATAATAAATTATGCTTAAGCTCCCGATTAGCCCAAATGAGTACATGATAATAACACCGTTAACCTTCACGGCTAACACCATCACCATCACGGTTAAACCACATTAATCATCACGATCAATGCATCAGATTTTCATAAGTCATTCTCCCATAACCATCCACACCCAACAATTCCGTAAGGGTCCAAGGCCGCTCATGTCCGAGAGCACGGCTAGTATACCAGTTTGATCAAACTCTACGCAGAGGTGCGCACTTTTCCCGTAAGTCGTGTTACCCATATGCCCGGGGTTTGCAAGACTCACTAACACTGCCAAGGTGAACGGGCAAGGTACACTATGAAGCCTTCTATAGGCCTCGTCTAACCAGTTAGGGCTGCGAGGTTTCCTCGGTAGGCAGATATAGAGTACCCCCTTTCCTATGGCACATTTCCATCACGGCTATACACATAGTAACAGAAGCAGTTCTATACCCAAAGTGGCAAGCCCCTCTTGCGCCCTTTCGGGTAACCTCTAACCAGCTAGATGAGATCCTACTACGGAGCTAAAGTTAGAGCCATATAACCATCATGGTAGCAATGTAAGTCCCGGATAGTCGCTTGTAGAGAAGTCCTTACGGAGGGTCTAGGTCAACCTGACAGAAGTCAATTGCACCATAGCCCTTTTTCCCATCCTTTGTCATCATTTTCATTAAAGTTAGAGTGATAGTAAAGTCTCAATTAATTAAAGCACTAGCAAAGCTACCCACATGCATACTACCCATAGGTGTCATAAATATATAGTCAGGTAGCTAGTATGTCCTTAGGGTTATCAAAATTAGACACATGCAGATGCGTAATTAATTAAGTGAATAGGTGTACAAGGAAAACCCATGTTATACTTGCCTTCGGTGAAGGGAAGCTGCTGCTGGTCCTGCTGCTCCTCGGAGTAAAAGGGATCACCCACGGACACGTCACCGTCTGCGCTCGATCGGTACCACACAACAACACGCATCCAGGTTCAATCATACAAGCAAACAATCCTTTAATTAGAACAGTACACCAACAGATCAAAAATGAAATAAAATATTTAAAAACAGAACCTACGTTTCACTACGAACACATAGATACGAAGATCACGAAAATCGGAGCTAACGACCAAGTTACGAATTTACGGCGATTTCCTATAGGCATTTAATTGATTAAACCTAACCCTGAAAATAAAAAGTTGCAAACTACAGAAACAGTAGTACTAACATGTAGAGAATTTAATTACAAATCTAACACAATTTGAACGGGTCAAATCGGAGCTAAAACGTATATTTTATGGCCAAAACAATGCAGTGGCAATTCTGTAAATAAAGCATATTTAAACGAATTTAACTAAATACAGAAATTCGTGGAATTCTCCCGGCCGAGGACTGCGGGCACAAAATCACGGTTCTTGGGGGACTCTTTAGCAAAGTGACCCGCGAAGGGGTACGGGGCACTCTGGGCCGTTGATCTTGCGATGGACTTCCGAGATTAAGACGCAAAGATGAGAGAGAGAGGGGGGCAGCGCGCCTGGCCGAAGAAGAAGTAGGAGGCGGCGGCGCTCCATGGCCGGCCGGCCCGAGCTCACCGGAGACGCCCAAAAACACGCTACAACGCTCGGTTTCGCGAACTAAATACACCAGGAGAGAGAGGAGGTCGCGGCGAACTCGCTCCCGACCTCGGAGCGACCGGGGAAGCGCCCGAGCGGCCGCGCCATGGCCGCCGGCGGAGAACTTCTTCGGCGAGCACGGCTAAGGTGCTAGAGGACCCCGTTTTGCTCGGCAAAAGGATGGGGAGGGAGTGGGGAAGAAGATGAAGCTCACCACAGTGCGTAATCGGGGCGAAAACGGCTCGGGACGGCGGCTTCGCGCGGCAGGCTAAAAACTCTAGCGACAGTTCTCTCTGCGCGCACAGGAACGAAACCGAGGCGAAAAGAGGGGGAAAATGGGGAGGGTAAGGAGGCGCGCGGCTCTCTGCCCACTTCTTATCCTCGCGCAGGGGGAAGAGGAGAGGAGAGAACGTGGGAGCGGGGGACGCGGCTTCGGCGGTTTTAGCAGAGAGAGGGAGAATCTGGGGCGGCGGTTTGGGGGAAGGGGATGGACCTGACCGGTGGGCCGCACCCGTCAGCCGCCAGAGAGAGAGGGGGAAGGGAGCGTGGGGTTTGGGCCAAAATGGCCGAAAAGAAGGAGGGGGGATTTCATTTCCTTTTATATTTTTTTATACCAAATTTCCAATTGAAATTTTGAGCAGGAAAAGAAAATAAATAAAACATTTTGTTTTCCAACCAATCATCACAAAAGAAATGTCCAGCATGAATGCAACAAAAATATTAGTCTAAACTTATATTTAATTTTATTCTCCCAAAATTTATTATTTTCCTATATTGAAATGCTCACAAAATAATTCATTTAAATTCAATTCATCTATTTTAAAAGAAATAAAATTTTGGGTGTTACAGTGTTTGAGGGAAATTTCAAAGGGACTTACATCCACCCGGGCAACTCGTGTGACCTCAGCAACTGCAAGAAGAAGTCTAGAGAATCTCTCTAAGAATACGCTCGACTCTTCTCCAAGCAGCGCACGGAGCTCCCACACGTTCCCAACCATGATGTCATCCTTGTGATTGTATCGGGCACTACCTATAAAGATTTGGTGCGGGAATTGGGATGCAATCGTCCGGACCATCAACGAGCTGATGGACGTAGTGGCAAACTATGTGGCTGGCGAGGAGGCGGTCGGTGCTTTCTTCAGCCACAAGAGCGACAAGGGAAAGGTGCCAGCTGACGATGATGAGGGCCCTAGTAGGGGGCCAAAGAACTATAACAACAATAAGAAGAAGGCACGACAGAACAAGTGCGAGGCCATCGACGATGATTTTGTTGCCGCGGTTGAGCCAAAGAAGCCTTGAGCCCCCACCCCAAAGGGGGCAATCTTCGACAAGGTGCTCAAGGAGCCTTGCCCTTACCACAAGGGAGGGGCGAACCACAAGCTCGAGGACTGTCACATGCTAAAGATGTATTTTGATAGCCTAGGGCTGAAGAAGGATGAAGAGAGGAAGAGCAAAGGCAACGACAAGGGCGGGAGCAAGGACGACAAGGGGTTCCCTGTAGTCCATGACTGCTACATGATTTACGGCAGGCCCTCGACGTAGTTCACCTCCCGACAGTGCAAGAGGGAACGACGGTAGGTCTTTGCGGCAAGGATAGTGGTGCTGCAGTACCTCAACTGGTCGAGCACCCCCATCACCTTCGACCGTGATGACCACCCCGACCGGGTCGTCGCCCCGGCATCTACCCACTCGTTGTCAACCCTATTATCATCAACACCCGACACTCCAAGATTCGGATGGATGGCGGCAGCAGCCTCAACATCATATACCTTGAGACTCTCGACCTACTGGGCATTGAGAGAGCGTAGCTCCAGCCTAGTGCGGGCGGCTTCCATGGCTTAGTACCGGGGAAGAAGGCCCTACCGGTAGGTCGAATCGACCTATCAGTCTGTTTTGGCACGGTGGCCAGCTTCAGGAAGGAGACCCTCACTTTCGAGGTGGTGGGTTTTCGAGGAACCTATCACGCCATCATCGGATGCCCAGGGTACACCAAGTTCATGGCAATCCCCAACTACACCTACTTCAAGCTAAAGATGCCCGAACCCAAGGGGGTCATCACCGTTAGCTCCTCCTACAAACATGCTTATGAGAGTGATGTCGAGTGCGTCGAGTACAGGGAAGCAGTCGTGAACACCACCGAGCTTGCTTCAAGGCTTGAGGCCCTCACCGCTGAGGCACCAGAGCCAAAGCGCCATGTGGGCAGCTTCGAGCCGACAGAAGGCACAAAGAAGGTCCCACTCGACCCCAACCACTCCGGTGGCAAGGTGCTGACAATGAGTACCGACCTCGACCCCAAATAGGAGACCGTGCTCGTCGACTTTCTCCATGCGAATGGAGATATGTTTGTGTGGAGTCCCTCCGATATGCCTGGCATACCGAGGGAAGTCGCCGAGCACTCCTTGTAGATCCGAGATGGTTCCAAACCAGAGAATCAACTGTTGGGCATTCTTAACGTCACTACCACGAACTACCCCGCGATCTGGCATATAGGGTACAATCGTAGATAAATACGGTATAGGCACCACGCCTACACAATACTTATCATTTACCCACTGTACATATGGATAAATGCTATACGATCCTAAACATGTATATAATTCCAATCTAACTAAGCCAAGCATATGACTATGATAAACTAAGAACAATATAATTGCGAATATAAACAAGTAGAGCAAAGTCATAATCAATATATTGAAGTAGAACAAAGTCAGTCATAATATTGAAGAACAAAGATGAACAATTGAAGAACAATAGAGAATTACCGAGAATCCTCCTTATAGATCCGGAAACCAATCGAAGATTGACTCCTTCTAGTTCTAATCCAATGTAGCTATGCTAAACTAGAGATCTAATTGATGTGGTGGCTCTAAGGCTTGATGAGAGGCTTCTTCTCCCAAGATGAATAATGAATTACGGGTCTGAGGTCCTCTCCTCTAGGTGCCAGGGAGTCTGTTTATATAGTCCTTCCAATTGAATGTGGGCCGTCGAATCAAACCGACATTAATCGCACGGTTTTCCTTGATCCTTTAGGTCGGTGGAGCATGATCCGCGGAGTTGGCTCTGATTGGCCCCGAGGCCAGGGCGAGCGCCCAAGGGGGGAGGGCGGGCACCCTGCCCCCGAGCCCGTCCGGTCTCCCGTTCGTTCCCGTGGCTTCTGGACTCTTCTAGATGTTGGATAATTGCGCGGCACGTTAATATCTCTGTGTAAACCAGACATGTGGGCGTTTCTTCCATATTTCCTGATAACCCCCTATAGAAACAGACAAACACCAAAACTCGTGGAATTCTGTCAGATAAAACCCGAAGTCTAGATGTCGGTTGCATTTGGATCCTTTTCTTTGTTTATTTGATAATTAAATTTGATACTTAAGGACCATCAACAAACATCCCCAAGCTTACCTCTTGCTCGTCCCTGAGCAAGGATAATCTCAGTGATGGATCAGAAGTTGCTGTAATGCCTTTAAAAAGTTGACGGTACACATGCTTTTGAATAAGGTCTCATCTCTGAGTGAGAGTAAACTGTCAAGACTTAAAACTTACTTACTTTACCTTTCACCATGGGACTTGTAACCGTCACTTCTATCTTGAGTAGTTAAAAGATAGAACGGTCTAATCAAGTGCCATATCTCTTATTCTTGATCAGCTATAGCTCTAGAGTTTTTGCGGATTTTCAAATAAAACTCAGAGATTCCTTTGTATGAGTCTCTCAGATCTTTCTTTTGCGGTATTTCTGGATCCTTACGAAGGCAGTGATGGTATATGCCTTCTCTCAAAGTATGTGGTATTTGTGGTATAAGGCATAGTTACATTGCCTTCTCTCTCACCCTACTCTAATAAGGCTTTTGATATCTGGAGCTCATAAGTGGGAGATAAAGTATACATACTTACTAGACATTTATTGCATAGTCAAACCATGGATCCAAAGAAACAAGTCAATAAGTCAAATCAAGATGTGCATGTGTGGCGAATGAATGGTGTATGGTGATGATGGTGTTAACAATGGTGAAAGTCTAATTCTACTTGTGCTCTTTTGAGGGGATACATACCTTTCTTGCTCATTTGAAACTTTTGAGAAGAATGAAATGCTCTATATTTTGTTTTTCTTTCCTCTCAGGTGGGTATCTTGTACTCCTAATTCTACTGTTGGACACTTGTCCATTTTTACCTCTAGTCTCACTTTTTCTTTTCTTTCGAGGTTCCGGGCACTCGCCCCTTTTTATTTCCTCGTATCTTTCTTTTTTTAGAGCACTCATCTCTTGAAATAATATAGCAAATGGCAGTAACCAAGATAACTTGAGCATTTATTTCACAGGAGAAAACAGAAATATTTTTGGCTATTCTCTCCTAGATTAGGAGTAGAATATTTTTGGGTGGTTCTAGAGATGGAAATGGGTGGATATATGTGGATGCGTACTTCTGGAGTAGAAGCAGCATGTGTGAGTGAACGTGCAAGTGAATCTTGATTTTAACCACATGACAAGCTCCTAAGGGTCTGCACAGCTTGACCACACTCAATGCTCATAAGCAGTAAAAATAAATGTGTGGCTCAAAGTGTAGCAAGCATGTATAAATGGCTGTGGTAGGAATTTAAACTCTTATCATACAGAAACTCATCATGTGATATTTTAAAGATTTACAAAGATAAAATTCTCCAGAACTCTAGCATCTCTAGGAACAGATAAACAGCAGCTCAACCTTCCCATATCATATCCGTTAACAACTTAGACTTAAGATCAAGTTCTCTTCCCACAAGTTCAGGTTTAGAGCAAGCTTTAAATTATAACAATTATGTCTAAACTAGAGAGAGAACTTCAAATTTGAAAATTAGGCAGAGCAACTATTCATCATATCCATGCTAGAGTTTTATTATTAAGATTCAGTTTAGCATAGCCACTTTATTTATTTATTAAGCACAGTTAAGCAAAAGACATATATATATATATAAATACAAAATCTTTAATTGGTTTTTCATGATTATGTATATTTATATTGTAATATAGTATAAGTATAAAGTTAGATAGAAATACTTAGCGGGATAAATGGGGGTGCTCTCTCCCAAGCTGAATTTTGACGTAATTTCTTCTGATGTAGCTAGCAGGTGGCAGAGGTGTATTTGAAAGTCGGTAGTACCCTGACAGCGATTAGAATGTCCTCCGTCTACTAGTCTTCTTTGATCCTTAAATTCTGTGGAGCTCAAATAGACAACAAAGCTTTGTGGAACTGATTAAGTGTTAGCATAAATATCTAGCCTTTATCATGTTGAGCCTCCTTAATAGGTATTACTCTCTATTTTTATATTTTCATTTTATAAAGTAGAAAAAATATTTATTTTATATTTATGCCACCACAGTGAATGTATTTATGGGTTTTATGCCACTCGTATACTCACATGGGGCTTACTATTTTTAACATTTTTATTTTCTTTTTAGGATAGTACGAACATGATTAACTAAGCAAACTATTTTAAATAATTGAAAGGAAAAAGGATAACTACCAAGTTTACCTCTTGGCAAGGCGTTCGTGTTTTTAAGTCCTCCGAACGGGACTCTCTGTTTTCTTAGTCGTCGTGGGATTCGTTGGATGGCGTAGTCGGTGCTTCGACGGTGCCTCCTCTTCGTGTATAGTTATCTTCTCTCTCCACACCTGGCTCGATGCTACGGTCTCCTCAAGATAATTCGGTTCAAGCTATATGTCTTCAGATCTTACTACTTCTCCTTCGTAGTCTGCCCATCCGTCCTTGATGATTTGCCTTTTTTGGTTGCGGTTGCATCGTCTTCTTCTTGTCCTGACCTGCTTAGAGTCTTCAACGATATAATTAGAGTCAGTAAAATAGCGGCGTACCTTCTCTGAAGGGAAGTGCATGTGAACTTTTCCAGTTCCAATGTAGATAATTGCTTTAACGGTGCTGAGGAATGGTCTTCCAAGGATGATGGGTGGATCGTACTCATCTTCTCCCATGTCAAAGACCTGAAAGTCTGTATGGACAAAATGATCGTCTATTGTTGCAGGGACATCAGTTACTATAACTTCAACCTTTCGGAATGTCTGATCTGCCATCTGGAGCTGAATGTGTGTTGGTTTTAAGGGCATGGTTTCGAACAAGAGCTGATAGGTGACTGCGGCCATTATGTTGACGCCCGATCCGGTGTCGCAAAGTATCTTGTAGAAGTTGTACCCATTGATGGAGCAATAGATGCTTGGCATTCCTGGGTCGTCCTTCTTGGTTAGAAACGGTGATTTAAGTCGATGATCTTGACCTCCTTGAACTGTAGTGACCATCTTAGCTGACTTGGTCCACACTTGCTTGTTCCTGTTCCTCCTGTTGGTCCTCTTCCTTGGTTCATGTCGGGATTGCTCTAGGATTTGTGTAGTCTTGTTCTTGAAGGAAAATGTCTCCTTCCTTCCCTTGATGTAGAAACTGATCTTGGCAGCACTAGCGTAGATAACAGCTCCCGAGGTGTTCAAGAATGGCCTCCCTAAGATGATGGGTGCCCTCTCATCATT
Organism: Sorghum bicolor; assembly: GCF_000003195.3. Taxonomy (NCBI): domain Eukaryota; kingdom Viridiplantae; phylum Streptophyta; class Magnoliopsida; order Poales; family Poaceae; genus Sorghum; species Sorghum bicolor. The sequence goes on along the minus strand of NC_012877.2, from coordinate 41,077,767 downwards.
TCCGGTCTCTATCACCACGAAGTCTGATAGGGCGTACAAGGTACCAACTCGGACACAGAGGTTCTTCAATATTCCCTTTGGAAAACTTAACGCCTGATCTGCAAACTACAAACACATGGTTGTTTCTAATAAAGGATATGTAAAGATTTTTTCATAGAGTACCTTGGGCATAATGTTGACACTAGAGCCAAGGTCACAGAGTGCTTCTGGGAAGTCCACCATGCCGATGGAGATCGGGATGACAGGGCGTCCTAGATCGCCTCTCTTGACCGACAGAAGGTCAGTAGTAACTTGAGTGACAGGGTTACTCCAGTAGTTACCTGCATCAAACATGTCTACAAGATTTGCAGATTCTAATTCTTCCGGTTGTGATGGTATACCGGGGTTAGTAGGAGGAACAACAGCAGCTATTTGATTTAATTGAGATTCAATCATCTTATTAAAGCTAATTTGATTCTTGATGACAGTAGAGAAATTATCCATTCTATTATTTATATTTTCTAGCATTTTATCATTAGATACCAATTTCTTAGATAGGTTATCCATTAACTTTCCTTGATTAGACACTAACTCTCTCAGAGGTGGAAAATTATTATTATTATTGTAAGAATTGTTACCTTGATAATTACCTGAGTAGTTAGGCCTCTGTTGATTCCAACCTTGATTTTGTTGAGGACGGTTGTAGTAGTAGTAGTAGTTGTTGTTGATGTAGTTCACATCCTCAAGCATCTCAGGGCAGTGATTGCCTGAGTGTCCAGTATCTCCACACTCCTCACAAGTCATACGAGAGTCGTAGATGTGCATAACTTCCTTCTTATGTCCAGCTCAATCATCGAGCTTCTTCATGAGCAAGTCTAGCTTAGTACACAGCATGTCTACCTCCTTGAGCTGATGCATACCTCCACCTCTCTTGCGTGTCTGGGTCCTCTCTTCATTCCAGCCTTGGTTGGACGCCATCTTCTCCACAAGAGCTGTGGCTTGTGATATGGTGAGGGATAAGAATGCTCCTCTAGCTGCAGCATCCATGGTCTCTCGGGAACTATTGCCGAGCCCATGATAAAACGTCTACATCAGTAGCCAACTCTCCATTCCATGATGGGGATATTCTAGGATGTACTCTTGGAAGCGCTCCCATGCTTCTGGAACGGATTCATCATGTTGTTGAAAACTTGTAATTTTCCCACGGAGAGCATTGGTCTTGCCCATGGGAAAGAACTTAGCTAGAAAGTTCGTGGAGCAGAGTGCCCACGTAGTATTCTTCTCCTTTGTAGCATAGAACCACTGCTTCGCTCTCCCCAACAGTGAGAATGGGAAGATGCGAAGTATTATAGCATCTCTAGGGATTCCTGATATGGTGACTGTGTTGCAAATCTCCAAGAAGTGTTGGAGATGAGCACTAGCATCTTCGTGTGCCTTCCCATAGAACTGGTTGTATTGCACCATATTGATAAGTCCAGGCTTGAGCTCAAAGTTGCCATCGATCTCTGCAGCAGGTCTAGTGCGGATGTTGTCCATAGTGGGAGCTGAGAACTCACGGATCGATTTGTTCGCCATGACTTCGAACTCTAAAGACAAGTTCCGGGTGAAACTTCGGTGATCTTTTTGATTGGATGAAGCTTTGTGCTGAGGTGTTGATGATCTCTTCTTGAGCTTGGCTCTTGTTTTTTTGAATAACGCTTCGAGATTGTCAACAAAATTTCCTAGAAGATGTCTTCTATTCATACATTACCCTGCATAAGATAAAATAGAAAAATATTAGGGTAAAACTGTATGAGAGAATCGATAATCTCAATCATATTAGTGATGCGAATGATGACTCGAAATTCCATATTCATTCCTGATTAGTAATCAACCTTCCCCGGCAACAGCGCCAAAAATACTTGTTGGGCATTCGTAATATCACTACCACGAACTACCCCGCGATCTGGCATATAGGGTACAATCGCAGATAAATACGGTATAGACACCACGCCTACACAATACTTATCATTTACCCACTGTAAACATGGATAAATGCTATACGATCCTAAACATGTATATAATTCCAATCTAACTAAGCCAAGCATATAACTATGATAAACTAAGAACAATATAATTGTGAATATAAACAAGTAGAGCAAAGTCATAATCAATATATTGAAGTAGAACAAAGTCATATTCATAATATTGAAGTACAAAGATGAACAATTGAAAAACAATAGAGAATTACCAAGAATCCTCCTCACAGATCCGGAAACCAATCGAAGATTGACTCCTTCTCGTTCTAATTCTATGTAGCTATGCTAAACTAGAGATCTAATTGATGTGGTGGCTCTAAGGCTTGGTGAGAGGCTTCTTCTCCCAAGATGAATAATGAATTAGGGGTCTGAGGTCCTCTCCTCCAGGGGCCAGGGGTCTGCTTATATAGTCCTTCCAAGTGAATGTTGGCCGTCGGATCAAACTGACATTAATCGCACGGTTTTCCTTGATCCTTTAGGTCGGTGGAGCATGATCCGCGAAGTTGGCTCTGATTGGCCCCGAGGCCAGGGCTGGCTCCCAAGGGGGGAGGGCGGGCACCCTGCCCCCGAGCCCGTCCGGTCTCCCGTTCATTCCCGTGGCTTCTAGACTCTTCTAGATGTAGGATAATTGCACGGCACGTTAATATCTCTATGTAAACCCGACGTGTGGGCCTTTCTTCTGTATTTCCTGATAACCCCCTGCAGAAATAGACAAACACCAAAACTCATGGAATTCTATCAGATAAAACCCTAAGTCTGGATGTCGGTTGCATTTGGATCCTTTTCTTAGTTTATTTGATAATTAAATTTGATACTTAATGACCGTCAACAGTAACGTCTGCGCCGCTTCGACGAGGAGAAGCACAAGATCATTGGGGAGGAGGTCCACAAGCTTTTGACAGCCGGGTTCATCAAGGAGGTTCATCATCCCGAGTGGTTAGCTAATCCTGTTTTAGTTAAGAAAAAGAATGGAAAAATGAGGATGTGTGTTGATTACACCAGTTTAAATAAAGCATGTCCAAAAGTTCCATTTCCTTTACCATGCATTGATCAAATTGTTGATTCCACCACGGGATGTGAAACCCTTTCTTTCCTTGATGCTTATTCCGGCTACCATCAAATAAAAATGAAGGAGTCCAACCAGCTCGCGACTTCCTTCATCACCCATTTTAGTATGTACTGTTACGTGACCATGCCCTTCAGACTTTGATATGCTGGGGCAACATACCAACGATGCATGCTCCATGTTTTTGGAGAAAGCATAGGGTCGATGGTCGAGGCCTATGTCGATGACATCATCATCAAATCAAAGAAATTGGGTGATCTTATTTAGGATCTCGAGATCACGTGTGGCTGCTTGCGCGCCAACAACATCAAGCTCAATCCCGAAAAATGTTTCTTCGGCGTGCCTTGAGGTATGCTTCTAGGGTACATAGTCTCCCAATGCGGCATCGAGGCCAACCCTGAGAAAATCTCAGCCATCACCAAGATGGGGCCAATTCGAGATGTCAAGGGCATACAAAAGGTGACGGGCTGTCTGGCGGTGCTCAGTCATTTCATCTCACGACTCGGAGAAAAAGTGCTGTCGTTGTACTGACTCCTGAAGAAAGCCGAGCGCTTCGCATGGACCGTCGAGGCTGAGGAAGCTCTCGACAAGCACAAGAGGATGCTGACCACTGCCCCAATTCTAGTGCCCCCTCGACCTGTAGAACCTCTGCTCCTTTACGTTGTGGCAACGACTTAGGTCGTCAGCGCGGCCATAGTGGTCGAAAGGCCTAAAGAAGGACACACACTTCCGGTATAGCGGCCGGTCTACTTCATCAGTGAGGTGCTCTCAGAGACAAAGGTACGATACCCCCAAATTCAAAAACTGATCTATGCGGTGATTCTCACGCAACGCAAGCTGCAGCACTACTTCCTCGGCCATCCGATCATGGTAGTCTCATCCTTTTCCGCTGGGTGAGATCATCCAGAATCAAGAGCCACTAGGAGAATCACCAAATGGTCGGTCGAGCTCATGGGAGAGGCTCTCACATACGCACCCTGCAAGGCCATCAAGTCTTAAGCACTAGCAGACTTCATTGCAGAATGGACCGACACCCAGCTCCCTCCAGCGCAAGTCCAGGTGGAGCTCTGGATGATGTACTTTGACAGGTCGCTCATGAAGACAGGGGCTGGGGCAGGCTTGCTGTTCATCTCGCCTCTTGGTGTTCATATGAGGTATGTGATCTGAATACATTTTGCGGCCTCTAACAATGTCGCTGAATGCCCTCGTCAATGGGGTGAGGATTGTCGTCGAGCTCGGGGTCCGACGCCTCGACGTCCGAGGTGATTCGCAGCTGGTCATCGACCAAGTTATGAAAACTTCAAGCTGCCACGACCCAAAGATGGAGGCCTACTACAAGGAAGTACGCAAGCTAGAGGACAAGTTCCATAGCCTCGAGCTCAATCACATCACCTGAACGAAGCAGCCGATGAGCTTGCCAAGATTACGTCCACTCGAGGCACTGTCCTGCCAGATGCATTTTCGAGGGATCTACTCAAGCCATCACCCAAGCCCATCGACACGGTCGAGGCTCTACTAGCAGCCACAGAGGAGATGGAGGTCAAACAGTCCTCTCGACAACCAAGCCGGCTAATCAATTAGCGTACGCCCTTCCTCTCAACAACCAAGCTGCCACAACCCAAAGATCGGGCTGAGGCTTGTCATATCGCTCAACGGGCCAAGTCATATGCAATCTACAGTGAAGACAAAGAGCTGTACCAACGGAGCCCGACGGGGATCCTTCAGCGCTGCATCACTGTGGAGGAGGGATGAAAGCTCCTCGAGGATCTACACTTAGGGGCTTGCGGTCACTATGCGGCACCCAAAACCCTCGTCGGCAACACCTTTCGACAAGGCTTCTACTGGCCAACGGCCATGGCCGATGCCATCGTCCTCGTTCATTCATGCCACATATGCTAGTTTTATGCCAAACAGACCCACCTCCTAGCTAACACTCTGCAGATGATTCCCATCACTTGCCCGTTCACGGTATGGGGCCTCGACCTCATGGGCCCCCTCCAAATGACGGCAGACGAATATACCCATCTGGTGGTGGCCATCGATAAGTTCTCTAAATGGATCGAGGCTCGACCCATCACAAACATTCGCTCCGAGCAAGCCGTCCTCTTCTTCACCGACATAAGCCACCAGTGTGGGATACCCAACATCATCATCACCAACAATGGCACGCAATTCATGGGCAAAATGTTCTAGAACTTCTGCGATTGGCATCACATCCATGTGAATTGGTCTACAGTCGCTCATCCTCAAATTAACGGCCAGGTCGAACGTGCCAACGGCATGATCTTGCAAGGACTCAAGCCTAGAATCTATAACTGGTTGAAAAATTTCAGCAAGAAGTGGATTCAGGAACTCTCTTCAGTCCTATGGAGCTTAAGAACAATGCCTAGTAGAGCCACGAAGTTCACTCCATTCTTCATGATCTATGGCTCTAAGGCCATGCTTCTGACGGACCTCGAGTATGGATCACCTCGACTCAAGGCATACAACAAGCTGATGAATAAGGAGACCCGAGAAAATGTAGTTGTCCAGCTCGAAGAAGCTCGAGACATGGCTCTCCTCAACTCGGCCAGATACCAATAGAAGATTCGACGCTACCACGACAAGCATGTATGCAAGAGAGACCTAAACGTGGGCAACCTCGGCTTACGTTGACGGCAAAACAATCAAGGGCGCCACAAGCTGACCCCACCTTGGGCGGGTCCATACGTGGCCACCAAAGTCCTGAAGCCGGGAACGTACAAGCTCGCAGACGAGAAGGGCACAGTCTTCACCAATGCATGGAACATCGAATAGCTACGTCGCTTCTACCCCTAGAGCTTCGAAGCTTTGTATTTCCTATATACATTTTGTACTGTCAAGGCATTCTGAATAAATGAATGAAAGTATGATTTTTCAAAACAATGCATGTTGTTACCTCTAAATCTTGACATTAGGAGGAAGTCTCGACCATGACCCTTCATAGCCAAAACTCCCTCTGGGACTAACAGGGGGGAACCCCACAGGCTCCTAACAACTCGAACATTTTTTCCAAAAGCTCAGCGTTATCTCTTTCTTCTTAAGACCTAAGAAAATTCCACACGGTCAAGTAGCAGAACACCTTGAGCCCTCCTTTATCCCAGCGTAGTTGCCTCAAGTAGCAGCCAAATCGGCCTCCACCTGCCTCTTGCCCCTATCCAACTGGATAGCCTCATCCTTGTACTTCACTGCCTCCCCTCAAGCCTTGGCTACCTCCTTGGCTGAAGTGGCTTCATCCCTCGACCGAGCGGCTTCCTCTTGAGCCTTCTCTGCGGCCTCCTTGGTGACACGGGCGTCTTCCTCCGCCTGATGGACTTTCCCGTTCATGTCGGACAAGGTTTTCCGAGCCTCGACCAAGGCAGCCCCTTTTTCTATTTCTCCTCCTCGGCCGCGGTAAGCTGCTTGAGCACCTTGAGAAGTTTCTCTTGGGACTCGAGGAGTTGATCTTGGAGAAGGGGGACCTGCTCCCATGCTCCCTTTATCGCATGGATGAAGACAGACTTCATCCGGGAGGTTCCTTCAGGTCCTACAAGGAAACATAAGACGGTAAATACACCGACAGAACGAGAAACTCGAAATAACGAAAAGTTCAAGAGCCATTATGAAGAAAGCCTGGCCCAAGCCATTGTTCATGATATCAGACATCAGGCCTAGGACATGCTTCATCCACGGGTGGAGCTCCTCGAGGTGCTCCTAGTTCTCGGCCTCCTTACGATCATCCATTTCAAACAGAGGCTCCTCTAGAGACATAGAGCATTAGAGGCAGATCCTTTTGGGACCCCAGTGCTCGAGCTCCTCCTTTGTGTGTGCCTTTATGCCCTGGATAAGCTCCTCTGCCACCTCGATCAACCCTCCGTGGTGCACGAACAGGTCTATGATGGAAGGAAATTGCTCATCTACCTCGCCAGCACCTGAGGTCCCAGCTACGTCCTCCCATGGCCGCCGACCCTCTAGATAGACCGGGGCAGCCCACTCGATGCCGTAGAGGGTCCCCTTGATCTCTGAGTCAGGATCCATGGATGTGCGCGTGCGAAGTGCCAATGCCCCGATGCCATCCTCCCGACCTAGCTTGGCTGGGATAGTGGCAATCCCTCCAGATCGAAGCCACATGGGAGTCTCAGGGCCGTAGACGGGCAGTTCCTCCTCCCGCGCCTCAGGCCCCTGCTCCTGCTCCTACTGCTGCCCCTGCTGCTGCTGCTCTTGCTGCGATGGCTACTGCTGTTGCCGTGACTGTTCCTATGGCTTCTGCTGCTCTTGCTGATGTTGCTCCTCCTCTTCCTTCTTCTCCTCTTCTTTCTTCTTATTTTCTTTCATCTTCTCCTCCTCTTATTTCTTGTTCTCCTCTTCCGTCTTCCTCTGCTCCTCCTCGGCCTTCTTCTTCCTCTCCTCCTCTGTGGCATGGGGCTTCGTGGGCCACGGCATCCGCCCCACGACTCGTGGGCCTCGGCTCCCTCAGCCACAGTGTGGTCGCCCAATGGCGGCAAGCCCTCCACGGACTCATTGCTAATGGTGAGCGGGTCACCTACTCCCCCAAGCTTGGGCGGCTCTAGGGCTCCCTCATGATCCTGAGGGTGCGACACCTCACCCTCACTAGATGTCGGTGGGTCACTCATCGAAGCGTTACATCCAAAATGCACGCTTGTTACATGGAGAGCCTACGCTAAGCAAAGCCAATGTAGAAAAATGCAAAAAGGAAGCCAACAACGTATCGAGCGCCTTGGAGCTCACGCCTATCTTGAGCCTCTTGGTGGTTGAGGGCTAGGCTTGCTCCAGTTGCCTCTTCAATCTAAGCAAGACAGATACAGCACGAGTTGATTAGCACCAGGGACCAATAAACTGCAAGGATAGCAGCAATGTCTAGGAATCTTACCCCATAGGAAGAACAACTCTCCTTCCTATCGCACGGCCGGTTGGCCTCGAGCCACCGCACGTCGAGGCTCTCGGCTGATCCGAGACGGTAACAAGCCTCGACTCTACCCTCCCTTCATGGCGATCCACGGGGCTTGAACTTCTGCGGTGCCCTCCCCCCTAGCTCGAGACTACCATGGCGGCGTAGCTCCGGGTCAGCGGCCCTGTCCCAGAGGTCTTGACCCGATGGCTAGGACTAGCGGCTTGAGGAGGGCGTGGCGGCATGTCGGCCTGACCCTGAACAGCGTCAGGAGGTGTGTCCGTGCACGGACGGCGAGGTGATGCCTCCTTTTGGTGACCCTCATGTTCCTCGCCTTGTGACCCCTTGGAAGCTTCCACGCTCGACGGCAAGGCGTCGGCTTGTGGTGGGACCTATAGGAGTCGATCAAGGTGAGCCACCATCCCCTCAGAGTCATCGTCATCATCACCATCATCGTGGTCATCCTCATCTGGCGAGTCTTCCTCGGGCCTCCCCTCACATCTGGCATGGGCTCGTCACTGCTCGAGCACCTACTGCTGGATGTTCTTCTTTTTCTCTTTCTTCTTCTCCGCGTCTAGCGCGGTCTTATGCTTCTCAGTGGAAGTGCACCACTTTTCACGATCGGCCTCATCCTCCTTCACTAGAGGCTTTGAGGACCTAGCGTCGATTGCCCCCTTGCAAAGCAGGACCCAAATCTTAGAAAAATCAGACAAGAAATGACAAAACAAAAAACAAGGATCGATTGATGATAGCTCGAGGGGCTTACTAGGTCGAAATAGCCCTCATCGGGCTTCATGGGCAAGGAGTTCACGTGCTCAGGCTCGAAGTCGCCCGAGACAGCCGCCCTGACCCTGGAAGCCACCTCCTCGTCCGGGAGCACCTCGTTCGACATACGGCACGCCTCGAGGTCCCAGGACGGAGCACGGGGACCCATCTTGTCCATCCTTAGTGGCGAGATATCAATGGGAGTACCCGTCGACGGTGAACCACTGAGGACGAGGGCAACCGTCCGGCTCTCCACGCGTAGATGCTTCAGGGCGTTGAGAAGGGGATGCAGCCGAGAGTGATGACTCTAGATGACGCCATACTTCCAGTTGTGGTGATAGAACCACTGAGAGTCCCACTGAGCATGATTTGATGTCAGCCCAGTGGGGATATACTCTCGAGGCTCGTCCGCACGCCCTGTCTTCTGTACAAAGCTGAGTCAACCGGCTCACACCAGTTTCCTCACCCCAGCGACCCTGCCAGGAGTGTGGAACAGCTCACCCTAGAAAAGGTGGAGCCACAGCTCCTAGTGGGGCATCACCCCTAGGCACCCTTTACATACCGCGGCAAAGATTGCCGCGGTGGAGATCGCGTTGGGAGAAAGGTGTTGAAGCTCGATGCCGTAGTGGTGGAGAATCACCCACATGAAGCGGCTTGGAGGAGATCCTAGCCCGTGGTGATGGAACTTGACAAAAGAGACCATGTACCCCTCGGGCGGATTTGGTTCCCGGTGATCCGCAGGTGGCACGATCCATTCCGACCATGTCGAGGATGTAGCGGGACAAAGGAGCCTCTCTTTCTCCAAGTCTCACAGCTGGCGCTCCGTCATAATCAACGAGCGCCAGTCGTCGGCGGCGATAAGTCTCACCTACATGGTCCTTGCATAGATGGTGCAGCAGAAGGTGACTCTACTCTGGCTATCTCTCCTCTCTGAGCCCAGTTTGTCTCGGTGTGCAGGAAAGTGAGAAGGAAGAAGGAATGGAGGCAGCGGCAAAATGCAGAAGGGGAAACAACAAGAGGATCCACCGATGTATATATGCGCGCTGCAACGGTCGGATGTGACAATCTCGGTAACCCCCTCTTTTAATGCACCGCCTAACGGTCCCAATTCCCCTGTGATGGGACGTTGCGGTTATTATCCAGGCAGGTGAACGTCACAACGGCTCTCTCCTGAAAAGGTGTGCCCAACGGGCAAGAAGACAAACTGCCACGACGTTTCCTTCCACCACAAGGTAAGCACAGCACGAACCACCGACAAAACCTCGAGAGAGCGTACACTGGCCCACCGACAAGGGTTCGACAGTTGCTCCCGAGTACCTAAGTCAGGGACACCCAGAGGGAGGTCGAAACGAGGCATGGCTCGAAGGCTGAGCCTCGAGATCCCACTAGGAGTATCCAAGGCTGAGGCGAGTAGGTCACGAGGAATCCCCTTTAAGGGAGGCGTCGAGCCGCTGGACTCAATCGAATGAGGCCGGTATCCTCGACCACGCAACAGCCAACCCTCATCGAATGGGGCCTGGGTTCTCAGTTGGATTACCCGATAATAGCTCACCAAGGATGATGATGCTCGCCTCCTCGGGGGCATGTCATGCTCCTTGCATCGCAAAAGGAACCAGCAAGCGTGAGCTAGCGACTGCAAAAACCATGGGTGAACAAAGCTCGGGGGCTTCACCAAGAACCAACAATCCTCGGCGAATGGAGGGTCGGAAATATCCAAACCCAAGGAGAATGACTTCTCCGAGGCCTCGGGGGCTACCCCCGCGGAGGTCGCTTGTAACAGAACCGCCCAATTTACAAGAGATCAACTATGAAAAACTCCCGCCAAAGCAGTTGCTTTAACATTATCGAACTCTCATAAACCCGGTAGTCCGTGAAATCAAGAGGGATTTCAAACCAACCATCATACAAGCCAAGATCGTAGTGATTCAACATAACAAGTCACATGTTACATCCATTTCACAAGAAGTTTGATATACATTGGAGTTCAATAGAGTTATTACAACTTGAGTTGAAAAGTAGCGGAAGTAAAGTAAGTTGAAACTAATATTACCCTTATTTCAAATATATGCCAGTATCCAGGTGTTGACGGTCCTTAATGCTCACAATTAACCATCAACTAATCATGGAAAAGGATCCAAATGCAACCAACACCTAGACTTAGGGTTTTATCTGACAGAATTCCACAAGTTTTGGTGTTTGTCTATTTCTGCAGGGGGTTATCAGGAAATACGGAAGAAAGGCCCACATGTCGGGTTGACATAGAGATATTAACATGCCGCGCAATTTTACGTCATCTAGAAGACTCCAGAAGCCACGGGAACGAACGGGAAGGCGAACGGGCCCGGGGGCAGGGCGCCCGCCCAGGAGTTGTAGTCAAACACGTCCAACTTTGCGAACAACGCTCCACCGACCTAAAGGATCAAGGAAAACCACACGATCAATGTCGGTTTGATCCGATGCTCCAGATTCACTTGAAGGGATTATAAAACCAGACCCCCTGGCCCCTGGAGATCATACCTCTTCTACAGAATCAAAGTTAGGGTTTCAACTCTTCATCCAAGTAGAGAGGATCCCTCTAGTTCTTCTAGTTCTACCTCTAGTTCATCTAGATCTAGTTCTAGTTCATCTAGTTCTAGTTCTAGTTCCTCTAGTTCTAGTTCTAGTTAGTTCTAGTTGTAATCTAGAAAATAGGGAGACAGAAGAGGAGAGCGGAGGAGGAGCCGGATCTGTTGGATCTTCCTCAACATTATACTTTTGCAGCATCTGGTTCGTTCTTCATCGTTCTCCAGGTTCTTCAATTCATAATTCCTGAGTTCTTTAATTACTTTTATTTACATTCAAGTTATTTATTGGATTCCCGCTTGCATCAAGTGCTCTAGTCTTTATAACGCTAGAGTAGAAATTAATAGATTAGACGTGGTGTTTAGTCTTGTGATTACCTGGAATTGCACCCAATCCCACGGATTGTTGTGGTAGCCCTAGGGTAGTGACAGCCCTAACGGTCGACGTATTCCACCACGTTCGGATCGGTGTTTGTAGGACCGTAGTCAGACCTTCCTAGCCCCCTTCTCATCTCTTTCTGTGGTTAGTGCTCTGATGTCCCGATATAGATAATCTTGGAAGTAATTCTTGATTCTTAGATCAACTAGAGGACTCTCAGGAAACTTCCTCTCTTCCCACCAAAAATACTTATATAGTTATCCTTGGGCGATCTTGATTCTTGATTAGTACACTCACGTTCTCTGTGGAAAATCGATACTCTGGAATACTCCCGGGTGAAAGCTACATCGGTATCCGTGCGCTTGCAGATTTTTCTGTTTGCGTTTAAAATACCCAACAAGCTTTCTGGCGCCGTTGCCGGGAACGGTAGCTGTGCTAGTTTCGAACCAAGTCATCCGTGTATCCTTTTTCTTTTCCTTTTATACCACACTCACCTTATCATTTTTACCATACCACATGGATTTCACTCTAAGCATTAATGAGCATGGAATTTATTTCATAGCCACTTCATTTACTCCATGCTCATACGCAACATCTTCACAATCCATTGGCCTCTCCAACATCACCACATTCGAGATCTCCAACCCCCACTTCCTTTCTATTTATAAAAACTTTAAAAGGGCGGTTGTCGATGCATATGTCTATAATAAATTTTGCAGATCTCGTTGACTTGATCTTGATATAAGTCAGCGTTGGTGGGGAAACCACTTCACTGACATAAATTGATGGTTTCCCAAGGAGAAGCTTAGCGTCCTAAAATAAGCACTGATCATACCATAACATAAACTTTTAATTATTTGCAACATTACCTTGTGTGTTGAGCATATTAGGATAATTGTAAAAATATTCCTTTGGGTATTCTTGTCACTAACCTTTCCAGGATTGGAGCAAGAAGATCAGATGAATGACAAGCACAAGGTATGTACAACCAATCATCATACAACATTGAATTAAATTCATCAAAACTTGAATTTTGCAAAATTCAAGCTTGGGGGAGTACTTTACATAAAAACATCCTTTGCCATGTTGCTATGTTTGTTGTCCCTACCTTCGAGACATGCTCAATTTGTTAAATACTAATCACACTACTTCATCTCCACTTGAGTAGATCTACATAAATGCTCTCATGGTACCTTTATTTGCTTTAGTATATGTCTAGGTTGGAGTAGTCTCATTTATCTCTTAATTAAGCATGGTGCTTAGTTTAGGAATGATGATCTTACTTCCAAGGGAGTTTAAATTAAGCATGATGCTTAGGTTAATATGCCCTCCTAAATCAAATTAGACATGGTGTCTAGGTTGATCTTTGAGCCGATAGTATGCTATAGTAGATATTGGATATTTTGATGGACTAACCCCTGCAGGAAAACTTTCAATATCGACCTGGGAAGTCCTGAGATAAACTCACATTGGAGACAAAGAGAGAGACACATGAAGTTTAACAATTTGCACGAGGAAGGCATAGCTCATAAGAGATGATCCATGGAGGGTGCTACAAACACGATGCACAACCGCTAAGAAAGGAAAGTTGCCACAAGGTGATACTGTACCATCACTCTTCAAGTAAGGTAACATCTTAAGGTACTTCACTATCACTTCTATAAGCTTCTCCTTGGTTCTGGTGTTCACATGAATAAAAGAGACAAACATGTATGATTTACAACTCTAGATTAACCAACCCAATCGATTCAACATGTTTAGTCCTTCCACCTTTGTGATTCCACACTCCTAATCATTAAGCTAAAATGTTGCACACTCAATCTATGGAAGACATATAAAAACAACATAAATATAGATTGATTATCTTTCCATTAGGTTGAGCGATCTGATCTGACAAATGCTTTAAATGCTACACTCATGATCTTATTATCCATCAACTTTGTCTTGCTCACTATGCTTAAGGTTAGAGAAGAACAAATACACTTTTGGTTCTGTTGGTGTTTTCCACCAACAGGGCCCATGCACTTGATCTCTGCCTTGTCTCTATGAGCAGGTACACTTCGAGCAAAATATGAAGGAGTTTTACAACTCCCAGACTCCACCAAGTGAAGAACCTAGATCTACGAGCACAAGCACACTGGAGATACTGGACACTCAGGCAATCACTGCCCTAAGATGCTTGAGGACGTAACTACTGGAGTATCCCCATTGTGGAAGTAATTACTGACCTTCTGCCGGTCAAGAGAGACAACCCAGGATGCCCCGTCATCCCGATCTCCATCGGCATGCCTGCAGATCAGACACTAAGTTTCCCAAAGGGAGTATTGAAGAACCTCTGCGTCCAAGTTGGTACCTTATACGCCCCAGCAGACTTCGTGGTGATAGAGACTGGTACTGATGAGAGGGCACCCATCATCCTAGGGAGGCCATTCCTGAACACCTCGGGAGCTGTCATCTACGCTAGGGCTGTCAAGATCAGTTTCTACATCAAGGGGAAGAAGGAGACGTTTTCCTTCAAGAAACAAGACTACACAAATCCCAGAGCAATCCCGACATGAACCAAGGAAGAGGACCAACAGGAGGAACAGAAACAAGCAAATGTGGACTGAGTTAGCTAAGATGGTCACTGCAGTTCAAGGAGGTCAAGATCGTCAACTCAAGTCGCCTTTCTTGTTCAAGAAGGACGACCCTGGTGTTCCAAGCATCGAGTGCACAATCAACGGATATTCTTTTCAGAAGACACTCTACGACACCGGATCTGATGTCAATGGCCGCAGTCACCTATCAGCTCCTATTTAGAACCATGCCCCTACAACCAAAATACATTCAGCTCCAGATGATTTGAAGGTTATTGTCATGGGAGAAGACGAGTATAATCCACCCGTCATCCTTGGAAGACCGCTCCTCAGCACCGTTAAAGCAATCATCTACATTGGAACCAGAGGAGTCCACATGCATTTCCCCTTTGAGAAGGTACGCTGCTATTTTACTGACCCTAACCATATAGTTGAAGACTCTAAGCAGGTCAAGACAAGAAGAAGACGACGCAACCGCAACCAGAGAAGGCAAATCATCAAGGACGGATGGGCTATGAAGGAGAAGTAGTAAGGTCTGAAGACATACAGCTTGAACAGAACTATCCTGAGGAGACCGTAGCACCGAGTCAGGTGTGGAAAGAGAAGATAGTTATACACGAAGAGGAAGCACCGTCAGAACCACCGACTACGCCATCCAGCGAATCCCAGGACAACTGAGAAAATGGAGAGTCTCGTTCGGAGGACCTAAAAACACCGAACGCCTTGCCAAGAGGTAAACTTGGTAGTTATCTTTTTCCTTTCAATTATTTTAAAATGGTTTGCTTAGTTAATCATATTCATATCATCTTGAAAAGAAAATAAAAATGTTAAAAATAGTAAGCCCCATGTGAGTATGCTGATGGCATAAAACCCATAAGTACATTCACTGTGGTGGCATAAAAATAAAATAAATATATTCCTGTCCTATAAAAAATAAAATTATAAAAATAAAATTATGATACTACTAATGAGTAACATTTATTGAGGAGGCTCAACATGATAAAGGCTAGGTATTTATGCTAACACATAACCAGTTCCACAAAGCTTTGTTGTCTATTTGAGCTCCACAGAATTCAAGGATCAAAGAAGACTAGCTGTCGGAGGACATCCTAATCACTATCAGGATGCTGCTGACATTCAAATACACCTCCACCACCTGCTAGCTACATCAGAAGAAACTTCGTCAAAATCCAGCTTGGGGGAGAGCACCCCCATTTAACCAGCTAAGTATTCTACTCACGTTTATACTTTACTCTAATAATAAAAAGATGTATAATCATATAAACCCAAATAAAGATTTTGTGCTTATATATATACATCTTTGCTTAGTTTTCTAAATAAATAAATAAATAAAGATTGCTATGAACCCTCATGATAAGCTCTCACATGGAAATGATGAGTAGTTGCTCTGCCATGACTAGTTCTTAAAATTGAAATCTCTCTCAAGTTTAGGCATGACTGTTATTAATTAAGATTTGCTCTAAACCTGAACTTGTGGGGAGAGTATTTGATCTAAAGTCTAAGTCGTTAACGGATACGATATGGGAAGGTTGAGCTGCTGTTTATCTGTTCCTAGAGATACTAGAATTCTGGAGAATTTTATCTTTGAAAATCTTTAAAATGTTGCATGATGAGTTCCTGTATGATGAGAGTTTAAATTCCTACCACAGCCAGATATACATGCTTATTAGACTATGAACCACACATTTACTTTTTACTGCTTATGAGCATTGAGTGTGGTCAAGCTGTGTAGACCCTTAGGAGCTTGTCATGTGGTTAAATCAAGATTCACTTGCACGTTCACTCATATATGCTACTTCTACTCCAGAAGTACCATCCACATATATCCACTCATTTCCATCTCCAGAACCACCTAAAAATATTCTACTCCTAATCCGGGAGAGAATAACCAAAAATATTTCTGTTTTTCCCCTATGAAATAAATGCTCAAGTTATCTTGTTACTACCACTTGCTATATTATCTCAAGAGATGAGTGCTCTAAAAAATAATAAATACGAGGAAATAAAAAGGGGCAAGTGCCCGGAACCTCGAAAGAAAAGAAAAAAAAAGAGAGAGAGAAAAAAAAGAGAAAAAAAAAGTGAGACGAGAGGTAAAAATGGACAAGTGTCCGACAGTATAATTAGGGGTACAAGATACCCGTTTGAGAGAAAAGAAAAAGAAAATATAGAGCATCTCATTCTCCCTGAAAGTTTCAAAAGAGCAAGAAAGGTATGTATCCCCTCAAAAGAGCATAAGTAGAATTAGACTTCCACCATTGTTATCACCATCATCACCATACACCATTCATTCGCCACACATGCACATCTTGATTTGACTTATTGATTTGTTTCTTTGGATCCATGGTTTGACTATACAATAAATGTCTTGTAAGTATGTATTAGCTGTCTCCCACCTATGAGCTCCAGATATCAAAAGCCTTATTAGAGTAGGGTGAGAGAGAAGGCAATGTCACTATGCCTTATACCAAAAATACCACATACTTTGAGAGAAGGCATATACCAATACTGCCTTGGTAAGGATCTAGAAATACCACAAAAGAGAGACTAGAGAGAGTCATACAAGGAATCTCTGAGTTTTATTTGAAAATCTGCAAAAACTCCAGAGCTATAGTTGATCAAGAACATTAGACATGGTGCTTGACTAGACCGTTCTATCTTTTAACTGCTCAAGACACAAGTGACGGTTACAAGCCCCATGGTGAAAGGTAAATGAGTAAGTTTTAAGTCTTAACAGTTTACTCTAACCAGAGATGAGATCTTGTTTAAACGCATGTGTATCTTTAAGTTATGAAACCACTGTAGAAACTCTTGAGTTCATCTTTGCTCAGGGACGAGCAAAGGTTAAGCTTGGGGGAGCTTGTTGACGGTCCTTAATGCTCACAATTAACCATCAACTAATCATGGAAAAGGATCCAAATGCAACCAACACCTAGACTTAGGGTTTTATCTGACAGAATTCCACAAGTTTTGGTGTTTGTCTATTTCTGCAGGGGGCTATCAGGAAATACGGAAGAAAGGCCCACACGTCAGGTTGACATAGAGATATTAACGTGCCGCGCAATTTTACGTCATCTAGAAGACTCCAGAAGCCACGAGAACGAACGGGAAGGCGAACGGGCCCGGGGGCAGGGCGCCCGCCCACCCCCCTTGGGCGCCCGCCCAGGAGTTGTAGTCAAACACGTCCAACTTTGCCGACAACGCTCCACCGACCTAAAGGATCAAGGAAAACCACACGATCAATGTCGGTTTGATCCGATGGCCCAGATTCACTTGAAGGGACTATAAAACCAGACCCCCCTGGCCCCTGGAGATCATACCTCTTCTATAGAATCAAAGTTAGGGTTTCAATTCTTCATCCAAGTAGAGAGGATCCCTCTAGTTCTTCTAGTTCTACCTCTAGTTTATCTAGATCTAGTTCTAGTTCACCTAGTTCTAGTTCTAGTTCCTCTAGTTCTAGTTCTAGTTAGTTCTAGTTGTAATCTAGAAAATAGGGAGAGAGAAGAGGAGAGCGGAGGAGGAGCCGGATCTGTCGGATCTTCCTCAACATTATACTTTTGCAGCATCTGGTTCGTTCTTCATCGTTCTCCAGGTTCTTCAATTCATAATTCCTGAGTTCTTTAATTACTTTTATTTACATTCAAGTTATTTATTGGATTCCCGCTTGCATCAAGTGCTCTAGTCTTTATAACGCTAGAGTAGTAATTAATAGATTAGATGTGGTGTTTAGTCTTGTGATTACCTGGAATTGCACCCAATCCCACGGATTGTTGTGGTAGCCCTAGGGTAGTGACAGCCCTAACGGTCGACGTATTCCACCACGTTCGGATCGGTGTTTGTAGGACCGTAGTCAGACCTTCCTAGCCCCCTTCTCATCTCTTTCTATGGTTAGTGCTCTGATGTCCCGATATAGATAATCTTGAAGTAATTATTGATTCTTAGATCAATTAGAGAACTCTCAGGAAACTTCCTCTCTTCCCACCAAAAACAATTATATAGTTATCCTTGGGCGATCTTGATTCTTAATTAGTACACTCACGTTCCCTGTGGAAAATCGATACTCTGGAATACTCCCGGGTGAAGGCTACATCGGTATCCGTGCGCTTGCGGATTTTTCTGTTTGCTTTTAAAATACCCAACACATCCTAGAATATCCCCATCATGGAATGGAGAGTTGGCTATTGATGCAGACATTCTATCATGGGCTCGGCAATAGTGCCCGAGAAACCATGGATGCTGCAGCTGGAGGAGCATTCTTCTCACTTACAATACCACAAGCCACAACTCTTGTGGAGAAGATGGCATCCAATCAAAGCTGGAATGAAGAGAGGACCCAGACACGCAAGAGAGGTGGAGGTATGCATCAGCTGAAGGAGGTAGACATGCTTTCTGCAAAGCTAGACGTGCTCATGAAGAAGCTCGATGATAGAGCTGGGGATAAGAAGGAAGTTATGCACATCTACGACTCTCACATGACTTGTGAGGAGTGTGGAGACACTGGACACTCAGGCAATCACTGCCCTGAGATGCTTGAGGATGTAAACTACATCAACAACAACAACAACAACTACTACAACCGTCCTCAACAAAATCAAGGTTGGAATCAACAGAGGCCTAACTACTCAGGTAATTATCAAGGTAACAATTTTTACAACAATAATAATAATTTTCCACCTCTGAGAGAGTTAGTGTCTAATCAAGGAAAGCTAATGGATAACCTGTCTAAGAAATTGGCATCTAATGATAAAATGCTAGAAAATATAAATAATAGAATGGATAATTTCTCTACTGCCATCAAGAATCAAATTAGCTTTAATAAAATGATTGAATCTCAGTTAAATTAAATAGCTGCTGCTGTTCCTGCTACTAACCCCGGTATACCATCACAACCGGAAGGATTAGAATCTGCAAATCTTGTAGACATGTTTGATGCAGGTAATTGGAGTAACCCCGTCACTGAATTCTCTACTGACCTTCTACCGATCAAGAGAGGACATCCAGGACGCCCCGTCATCCCGATCTCCATCGGCATGGTGGACGTCCCAGAAGCACTCTGTGACTTTGGCTCCAGCGTCAACATTATACCCAGAGTGCTCTATGAAAAATTCTTTACATATCCTTTATTAGAGACAACCATGTGTTTGCAGTTTGCAGATCAGACGATAACTTTTCCAAAAGGAATATTGAAGAACCTTCGTGTCCAAGTTGGTACCTTATATGCTCTAGCCGACTTCGTAGTGGTAGAGACCGGTAATGATGAGAGAGCACCTATCATCTTAGGGAGGCCATTCTTGAACACCACGGGAGCTATCATCTACGCCAGTGCTGCCAAGATCAGTTTCTACATCAAAGGGAGGAAGGAGACATTTTTCTTCAGGAACAAGACTACACAAATCCCAGATCATTCCAGACGTGAATCAAGGAAGAGGACAAACAGGAGGAACAGGAACAAGCAAGTGTGGACCGAGTCAGCTAAGATGGTCACTGCAATTCATGGATGTCAAGATCATCAACTTAAGTCACCGTTTTTGATCAAGAAGGACGACCCAGGAATGCCAAGCATCTACTGCTCCATAAATGGATACAACTTCTACAAGACGTTTTGCAACACCGGATCAGGCGTCAACATAATGGCTGCAGTCACCTATCGGCTCTTGTTCGGGACCATGCCCCTAAGACCAGCATACATTCAGCTCCAGATGGCAGATCAGACATTTCGAGAAGTTAAAGGAACAGTATCTGATGTCCCAGTCAAAATAGACGATCACTTTGTCTACACAGACTTTCAGGTTATTGACATGGGAGAAGATGAATACGATCCACCCATCATCCTTGGAAGACCGTTCCTCAGCACCGTTAAAGCAATTATCTATATTGGAACCGGAGAAGTCCATATGCACTTCCCCTCAGAGAAGGTACGCCGTTATTTTACTGACCCTAACTATATCGTTGAAGAATCTAAGCAGGTAAGAAAATGACGCAACCGCAACCAGAGGAGGCAAATCATCAAGGACGGATGGGCAGACTACGAAGGAGAAGTTGTAAGGTCAGAAGACGTAGAGTTTAAACAAAATTATCCAGAGGAGACCGTAGCACCGAGTCAGGTATGGAAAGAGAAGATAACTATACATGAAGAGGAGGCGCTGCCGGAAGTACCGACTACGCCACCCAACGAATCCCAGGACAATTGAGAAAACGGAGAGTCCCGTTCGGAGGACTTAAAAACACTGAACGCCTTGCCAAGAGGTAAACTTGGTAGTTATCCTTTCCCTTTCAATTATTTCAACTAGTTTACTTAGTTAATCATGTTCGTGCTATCCTAAAAAAAAATAAAAATGTGAAAAATAGTAAGCCCCATGTGAGTATACGAGTGGCATAAAACCCATAAGTACATTCACTGTGGTGGCATAAAAATAAAATAAATATTTCTTTTCTGCTCTATAAAAATGAAAATATAAAAATAGGGAGTAATATTTATTAAGGAGTCTCAACATGATAAAGGCTAGATATTTATGCTAACACTTAATCAAGTTCCACAAGCTTTGTTGTCTATTTGAGCTCCACAGAATTTAAGAATCAAGAAGACTAGCAGACGGAGGACATTCTAATCGCTGTCAGAATGCTGGTGACTTTCAAATACACCTCTGCCACCTGCTAGCTACATCAAGAGAAATTACGTCAAAATTCAGCTTGGGGGAGAGCACCCCTATTTATCCCGCTAAGTATTTTTATCTAACTATCTTATACTATTTTAGAATATAAATATAAATAACTATGAAAAACCAAATAAAGATTTTATGCTTATATATATATCTTTTGCTTAGTGTGTTTAATAAATAAATAAAGTGGCTATGCTAATCTGTATCTAAATAAAACTCTAGCATGGATATGATGAATAGTTGCTCTGCCTAATTTGCACATTTTAAGTTCTCTCTCAAGTTTAGATATAACTGTTATAATTTAAAGCTTGCTCTAGACCTAAACTTGTGGGATGAAAACTTGATCTGAAGTCTAAGTTGTTAATGGATACGATATGAGAAGGTTGAGCTGCTGTTTATCTGTTTCTAGAGATGCTAGAATTCTGGAGAATTTTATCTTTGAAAATCTTTAAAATGTTGCATGATGAGTTCCTGTATGATGAGAGTTTAAATTCCTACCACAGCCATATATACATACTTGCTAGACTTTGAGCCACACATTTACTATTTACTGCTTACGAGCATTGAGTGTGGTCAAGCTGTGTAGACCCTTAGGAGCTTGTCATGTGGTTAAATCAAGATTCACTTGCACGTTCACTCATATATGCTACTTCTACTCCGGAAGTACCATCCACATATATCCACTCATTTCCATCTCCAGAACCACCTAAAAATATTCTACTCCTAATCCGGGAGAGAATAGCCAAAAATATTTTTGTTTTTCCCTTGTGAAATAAATGCTCAAGTTATCTTGTTACTACCACTTGCTACATTATTTCAAGAGATGAGTGCTCTAAAAAAACGAGGAAATAAAAAGGAGCAAGTGCTCGGAACCTCGAAAGAAAAGAAAAAGTGAGACGAGAGGTAAAAATGGACAAGTGTCCGACAGTAGATTAGGGGTACAAGATACCCACCTGAGAGAAAAGAAAAAAAAATAAAGAGCATCTCATTCTCCTCATAAAATTTCAAAAAAAGCAAGAAAGGTATGTATCCCCTCAAAAGAGCAAAAGTAGAATTAGACTTCCATCACCATTGTTTTCACCATTGTTACCACCATCATCACCATACACCATTCATTCGCCACACATGCACATCTTGATTAAACTTATTGACTTGTTACTTTGGATCCATGGTTTGACTATACAATAAATGTCTTGTAAGTATGTATATTTTATCTCCCACCTATGAGCTCCAGATATTAAAGCCTTATTAGAGTAGGGTGAGAGATAAGATAATGTCACTATGCTTTATACCACAAATACTACATATCTTGAGAGAAGGCATATACCATCACTGCCTTGGTAAGGATACAGAAATACCACAAAAGAGAGATATGAGAGAATCATACAAGGAATCTCTGAGTTTTATTTAAAAATTTGTAAAAGCACCAGAGCTATAGCTGATCAAGAATAAGAGACGTGGCACTTGACTAGACTGTTCTATCTTTTAACCACTCAAGATAGAAGTGACAGTTATAAGTCCCATGGTAAAGGTAAAGTAAGTAAGTTTTAAGTCTTGACAGTTTACTCTAACTTAGAGATGAGATCTTATTTAAAAAGCATGTGTACCACTAATTTTTAAAGATATTGCAACAACTTATGATCCATAGCTGAGTCTATCCTTGCTCAGAGACGAGCAAGAGGTAAGCTTGGGGGAGTTTGTTGACGGTCCTTAAGTATCAAATTTAATTATCCAATAAATAAAGAAAAGGATCCAAATGAAATCAACATCTAGACCTAGGGTTTTATTTGACAGAATTCCATGAGTTTTGGTGTTTGTCTATTTCTGCAGGGGGTTATCAGGAAATACGGAAGAAAGACCCACACGTCGGGATTACATAGAGATATTAACGTGCCGCGCAATTATCTTACATCTAGAAGACTCCAGAAGCCACGAGACCGAAGCGGAGGTGAAACGGGGCCAGAGGCAGGGCGCCCGCCCTCCTGCCCTGGGCGCCCTCCCCCTCCCTGAGTCCAATCAGGACTCTGCTTCGTGGGAGATCTCCACCGACCTAAAGGATGAATCTAAACCATACAATCTATGTCGGTTTGATCCAACGGCCCATATTCACTTAAAGAGACTATAAAACCAGACCCCCTGGCCCCTGGAGGAGAGAGCCTCTCAACCCTAATTCATTATTCTCAAGGGAGAAGAAGCCACTGATCAAGATTAGGGTCACCACATCAATTAGATATCTAGATTAGCATAGCTACATAGGATTAGAACTTGAAGGAGTCAATCTTCGATTGGTTTCCGGATCTGTCAAGAGGATTCTTGGTAATTCTCTAATTGTGCTTCTAATTACTTTCTAATTATCTTTGTTCTTCAATATTATGAATATGACTTTGTTCTACTTCAATATATTGCTTATGACTTTGCTCTACTTGTTTATATTCAAGATTATATTGTTCTTAGTTTATCATAGTTATGTACTTGGCTTAGTTAGATTGGATTTATATACATGCTTAGGATCGTATAGCATTTATTCATCGGATCCATGGGTAAATGATAGATATTGTGTAGGCGTGGTGCTTATACCGTATTTATCTGTGATTGTACCCAATATGCCAGATCGTGGGGTAGTTCATGATAGTGACAGCTTCATTGATTCTTATATAGTCCCCCTCTCGTGTATTGGGCTGGCAGAGCAACATTATTACATGGGAGTGATTGCTATGTTTCTCATATTCCTTGCTAATAACACTATGCATGGGCGTAGTCTTGTCTCACAATGATTGCTAAGTATGCTTGCACTAACTATGATAATGCTAGACTATATAGTTAAGAATAACTTAGGGAATATTCTTGTAGTTTGTTCTAATACCATGCTAATGACTTTCTAGAGTATCTAATTGAGGTGCTTATCATATTTATATGTGGCTGATAAGATTAATTATCTTTGTCACTATTCATTAATTCATATATCTTTTATGTGACACTTATCCCTGTATGAAGAGTTAGATAAGTGTTCTCAATTATACATGCAATGATAGATGCTCAATCTCATATTCTATTCTGTAATCAATATTGATGATTGTTAATCCCTTCCCAGTGGTAAAAATATAAATAACGATACCTGGAATACTTCCCGGTTAAAATGCTGCATCGGTATTAATCTGTGCGCTTGCAGATCCCATTCATTATTTATTTAAAAGAGCAATTGCATATTTCAATACCGCGTCTCTCATGTCATGCTGGGGATGACAACTTGGCTTAAGTGGTGTGAGGGATAGGTTTGGCATTTTTGGCACCGTTACTAGATTTAGAGAACTTAGTCTACTTTTGGTAATGATGTTAAGAATACCCAACAACCTCCACTCTATCTCTCTCAATCTAGTAGAACTAGTTCTACTCTCACATTGGATGCTAAGCCCTATGAAGTGGGAACCCTAAGGAACCTCTCTTTCTGAATCTTCTCTGGAAAATATGTTAATGAATCATGAGGATTGAGGATTGCCTCCTCCAGGGGCCAGGGGGTCTGCCTATATAGTCCCCTCAAGTGAATCTGGGCCATCGGATCAAACCGACATTGATTGAATGGTTCTCCTTGATCCTTTAGGTCGGTGGAGCATAATCCGCGAGACGGGACCTGATTGGTCTCTGTAGTAGGGTGGGCGCCAAAGGGGGGAGGGCGGGCACCCTGCCCCCGGGCCCGTTCAGCCTCCCGTTCGTTCCCATGGCTTCTGGAGTCCTCTAGATGATAGAAAATTGCGCGACACGTTAATATCTCTATGTAAACCCGACATGTGGGCCTTTCCTCCATATTTCCTAATAACCCCCTGCAGAAATAGACAAACACCTAAAACTCGTGGAATTCTGTCAGATAAAACCCTAAGTCTGTTTGTTGGTTGCATTTGGATCCTTTTCTTTATTTATTTGATGATTAAATTTGGTACTTAAGGACCGTCAACACAAAGCTAGTGGACATGGCTCAGTCTTTTAGGGAGAAGATGATTTTGAGATAGATAGTAAAAGAGCTCCAAAAGATTTGTGGCATGGCTGCACTATCATGCAAATGGACATACCACAAGTAAGAGTTTAGCATTTAGGAAAACTCAGTGGGAAAAGGTTATCAAACCTATAGAGTTAATTCAAAACTTAACAAGGTTGAAAAAGAATAGCAATCAGCTCTGCCTAAACTAGGATAGAGAACTTGACATGACTTTTAGAAAATGGTAATTAAAGTTCCATTGATCGAACAAACATGATCCTTAATCTTATGGAAAACTTATCAAGTTATCTAAAATTTTCTTATTATCATCTTAAGATGCTTCTACAGCTAACAAGCAGAAACAATACAAAGAAGACATATCTATTTAGATTTTTGACAGATTCTGTCATTCTACTTCACAGGCTCATAACATAAGATTTAGACCACCAAAAGTAGAGATCTAAGACATTTTGGAAACCCTAACAAAAGTACTACACTTCTTCTATTAACTCCAAGACATGATTCTATATGCACACTAGTCAAACAAACTCAACATTCAGATCTGTTCAGAATATGATCAGGATCTGACAACAAACTTCAAAAGTTCATAACTCCTAAACCATCAGGCCTACGGTCATGAACTTTTAGGATAAACTAGATATAGAGGTTGGCTACAACTTTGGTATTCACCATAATTACAGAAAACACCATTATTGTCGTGAAAACATTATGAGAATAAAAACTGCTCTAGCAGCCAAAATTCAACACACATATGGAGCAATGTTTTCCCTTGTTCTATTAACAAGAGAGCACACACATGCGTAACTCCAGTAGTTGCAAACTCTTGCATGAGAAACATAGTTACCACTTGGCTAAACAAGTGGACACCTACAAGTTCAAGCATATAGCCTTAACTATTTCTTTTATAGGTAGGCCATATTTTACTTAGTTAATTAACATTAGAGAATTCATTAGAAAATATTCACATACGTGTTCACCGACAACCTTTAGCTTTCAAAGGATTGTAGTTTCTGCTAGTACTAACTTAGCATTCCTATAGAAGCAAACATTTCAAGGCTAGACACATCGCACACTACTCTCAAGCAAAACTAGTCAAGTAGCATGGACTAAGGCAATTTTGTATAGCTTCACAGAATGAAAGGAGTAGCATCACATCGCTCACAAGTTACTAATTATTGGAACAAAGGTGGAAGAAGCATAGCCATGCATAATGCAACAATCATAAGGATGCATGCTTCGTCTTATTCGTCCTCACAAAATTGCCAGCCTAAGGTAGCAATCATGTTCTATGTCGGTGGCATAACACGTACTCTCTCGACATATAGCTAGTCATCAACTACGTTCAATCTATGCATTCGTGGTTAGTGTACCTGCAGAAGGATTTCATTTCAGACCAACCCAACAATAATATATGTGCAGAAATGAAAGTCTGGTCTCTACGATGAAAGCTAAATACTCCAATATATATTCCCGAATATATATTGCAGCATACTACCCATGTGAAGCACGCCCATGTATACACATAACCATGTATAAATGGTCACACCAGCTAACCTATAATTAAGTACCTTCATATAGACATGTGTGTAACATGTAAATATTCCAGTAACCATATCTAACTCTCCCCTAGATCGACGGTTGGACGGTCATGCTCTCACAACTCACATTCTTACCTTAGTGTCGAGGTATGTAGATCCATACATTACCACTCAAGCAAGTGGCATCCATACAATTTTACGCCGTATGGACGACGAAAGGAAATATTGCTTACCGTGGCGTAGAGGTATATGATCCATTCATTACCACTTAAGTAAGTGGTATCCATATTATTGCACACCGTATGGACGACGAAAGGAAAAGTTGCAATAAGGTAAACCCCCCATAGTTAGTATCAGTTTACATAAAGCCACCTAGTAGTCCTTAATTGGGCATAACTAGAGGTTGTCTCTAGCATAGTTTTTGTAAATTAGTTTTGACAAGTTTTGCCTGTAGCTTAAGTTTTAGTCAAAATAGGATTTTTAAAACCAAAACTTTGTTTTTAAAACAATGTACCTGATAGTATTATACTTAATCTTGCTCCGATACCAGCTGTAACAGAACCGCCCAATTTATACAAGTTTAAGTATGACTGTCCCCGTTTAACACGTTGACACGCGCATACTCTCACTTATATAAACCCGGTAGTCTGTCGAGTGTCACGAAAGACCTCGGTAAAGCAACCTTACACCAAGATCGCATGATTAAGCAAATACACATCACATACATAGAGATTTGTAGTGGAAATAATATTACAAAAGAGTTCACAAATAATAGTACAAGTTTGGATTTTCTAAATTGATTAGAAAACAACATAGCTTTCAAATGATTACAATAACCTAAGTTCCAAATACATTGCTAGCATAAGTGACATCCTCCGACAAAAGCATGTAGATGAGAACACTATATAGAATCACCGAGCCCACCAGCGGTTAGCCACTATCCTTAGCAGGCTGAAGACTTCACCTGCAACATGGTGGGATAAACCCTGAGTACTCGAATGTACTCAGCTATACTTACCCGATAGGAGAGAAAATAAAAGACTCTCAAGGATATGCAAGGCTACTTGGTGGAGTTGGTTGGATAGCATATCTTTGCAAAAAGAGCATTACTATCATGAGTCCTTACTTTCAACCTTTTAGTCAATATTTTAGCATCAAGTCCAATAAAGCTACCATAGCTAGATTTGCACCTATTCTATAGCAACCACTTGATTAATAAGCATCACATTAATAACCATATCCGGTTTATCATGTAGCCATCATCATCATCATAACAATGAAGTTTCATTTAGTGTATCTACGTTGCCGCTGCTCAAGTCATGTTCTCACTATCCTGGAGAGACGGCGATTCAAATCGATTCCTATCCAGCTGGAGGGGTATTCCTAGCACTCACCCAAGCATACCTCGCGAGGGCAGCTCGGATCACCTTTAGCACAACTCCGGACCAATTCGCGGGTCCGTACGGCGCCGCACCCCTAGGAGCCGCCAATCTGCCAGGGTCAGGACTCTAACCTGACACCTCGGTCTTACGCCATTGACTCCCCGCACATCCTTGCTACCAACCGGGGTGTGCACTTTAACCGATCGGGGTATCCGGCCAGAGATGCACTCGTAGGCTTCGCGGTCGGAACGACTTATCTGGCCAACTAAGTGTTAGGCATGCGTTCAACATGACAAGAGGACGTACAGCGTATCGGTCCTTAAACGACACAGACGGGGATAGATTCACACCCAAGACCTCCATGCCTTGTTGCTTCACTATCGTCATCCCGCTCGGTCCCATTTCATTATTAGCACATGGTTATTTCCATGATAGCATATATAGCCAACCTTTTCAAGTGTCCACCTATCTCGCTCAGGTGACAGGACATCACCTGGCTTCTACCGGTCTAAGCATAGCTATGCATTTAGATTCGATCCTGAATCTACATAGGGTTATAGGTATATTTACTAGACAAGGAGTGATATATGCAACAAGGGTTTCACCCAACTCCTATACTTAATGCAACAATACATATATAACATATATTCTCAATTGCATTCAAAAGGTGTGGGAGACTTATAATGCTCCGGGGCTTGCCTGGGATCATCACTGAGTCAGTT
>NC_012877.2:40985172-41049107 GCF_000003195.3 Sorghum bicolor | reverse complement strand
GCCTGAGGGAGGTAATCGTGTACCGCCCAGGGCCTAGGCGACAGAGGCCTCGCACCTGTGAGAAGTCTGGCAGCTCAGACGTCTGTGGCCGTGCTCCATTGTCGCGTGGGAGGACCATTGGTCTCTCCACGTACGTCTGGGCGTTTGGACATATCGCCCTGGCGAGCGACGCCGCGGCATTGTCCAAACCGAACGGCAACGTTCTTCTCGAGGTGAATAGCCCATGTGGAAGTAGGGCAGCGGTGTGGGAGAGTGCGCGGGGCGCGCCATCTCCCATCATCGTCGCGTGATCCTTGTGGTGTTGGGCCGACACACACGCGGTTTCGGCGCGCGGGGCTGTCGGCTCCTATGTCACCTCCTGCCTGGCATGAACTATCAATCGTGAAGAGGCAGAGGGGTGATGGTGGCGCTGTCCATGCCTCTTCTTGGGCAAGGAGGCGTGGTGGCGAGGGCGTCTCGGAGCCCTCAATCGTGCCGGCGCAAGGCGGGCTCCTCCCGGTCCTTTGACTAAGAGCAGGATCATGTCATAGCCGGAACCAGTAGACATGAACTCGAGGCTCCCAAACCAAATCACCGTGGAGCACGGAATCGGCGAAATGAGAGTGGCCATCTGGAAAGGAATGGGGAAATCGGTGAAAGAACACGCAGGACCCCAACCTGGCGCGCCAATTGTCGGTGTTTTCCACCCGGGGGTCACACCAACGAGTAAAACTTGTATGCGTGCTCCCTTTCCCATATGGTGATGCAGAAAGACACAAAGATTTATCCTGGTTTGGGCAAGAGAAGGCCCTACGTCCAGCGGGGTGGGAGAGTTTGTATTATTTTGCACCTAAGTGCCTGTACAGGGGTGAATACAAGCGTGGTATGAGTGGAGATGGAGTGAGGTTTCTCTATTACGTATGGCTTGTGCGTTGTGTTGGGTCGTGTTGTATCGCGTGTCCCGGGCCTCCCCTTTTATAGTTCCAAGGAGAGGCCTAGGGTACATGTATAGGAGACAGAGTAGGGGTCGATAGAGGTATGGCGCGCTGACCTACTCGAGGCCTCCGTACCGGCGTGGCCTCGAGCTGTCCTGTCTTGGTACTCTGGTGATGATTACGCATGCCCCTGAATCCTGCTCCTGCGCGCCGTCCTGGACTGGTTCATACGTTGCACGCTTGTACGTCGTGGTAGCAGCTACGTCGGAGTGGTTGAAGTGCTGTCAGTCGACGCCCGACCCTTCGCCTCAAGAGGAGCCTTCCCGTTCGGCCTGGACAATGCCGCAGCGTCACTCGCCAGGGCGATATGCCCAAACGGCCAGACATACGTGGAGAGACCAATGGTCCTCCCACACGACCCTGAAGCACGGCCACGGGTGTCCGAGCAACCAGACTTCTCGCAGGCAGAGGCTGCTGGAGGAAGGACGCGGATGCTTCTACGCCGCCGAGCCAGAATCCGGCTCGGAATCCGACAGCCACGACCCTACTAGGGAGTGTTTCCATGTCGACGGAGTGGTGGAAACCACCGACGAGACACAAGACGCCGTTGCAGGCGGGTGAGCCCCTGCAGCAAGGGAAGACCCCAGGACGCCTGGAAATGACGGTCAGATCGACCCCCCTCCGCAAGAAGACTGAGCCGCGCAAATTGCGCAGCTACGAGAGCTCAAGGCAAAGCTTGACGAGGACCGTGAGCGCCTTGTCCTGCTTGAGCAGATCCTCGAGCAGGACCTGCCTTACTCGCCTGGCGGAAGTGTCCGCAGACAAGCTCGAGAGGTACACCGGCAGATCGTCGGAGACGCAGAGCCAGAGCAGCCCGTCAGCCGTTTCCCTCGAGCAGGCCAGAATGTTGTGGCAGCAAAAATGCTACTGCGAAACATGCCGGAACTGTCGAACTCCCAAGCTCAACGCATCCGAGACGAGGTGCAGACTTTGCTCCAGGTGGCGGCAGTTTAGCAAGCCGAAAGCTCGGCTTCTCGACGTCGAGGAGCTGCCACTGAAAAGCGTGATGAGCCAACCCAAAACGAAAAGGAGGTGTCAGTCCATCAGCAGCCACCCCCTCGAGGGAAAAAGACCACGCTCGTTCTCCCAGTCGACAATCAGCGTCGACACGACGCGTGACGCGACATTGAAGAGAATCGACACCGTCGGTACGGGGACACGGAAGAGCGCGGTTACAGTGCCCATCGTGGCGGGAGGTACGACAGCGATGAGGACCGGATGGCTCCAGAGCCACCAGGCCCACGGGTATTCGGTAGGGCAATCCGCAGCACGCCGCTGCCCAGCCCGTTCCGACCCCCGACCAGCATCGCAAAGTACAATGGTGAGACCAAACCAGAGCTGTGGCTGGCAGACTTCAGGCTGGCCTATCAGCTGGGAGGTGCTCGAGGAGACGATCGAGCCATCATCAGACAGCTGCCGCTCTTCCTCTCCGACACCGGCCGCAGGTGGCTCAAGGAGCTTCCAGCCGGTCAGATCCACGACTGGGTCGATCTGGTTAGAGTTTTCGAGGGTAATTTCAAAGGAACCTACATACGGCCTGGGAACTCGTGGGACCTCAGCAAGTGCAAGGAGAAGTCAGGAGAAACTCTTCGAAAGTACGCTCGATGCTTCTCAAAGCAACGCACCGAGCTGCCGCACATCCCCGACCACGACGTCATCCTGGCCTTTGTCTCTGGTACCACCAGTCGAGACTTGGTGCGGGAATTAGGCCGGAATCGCCCACAGACCGTCGACGCACTGATGGACGTGGTGGCCAACTACGTGGCAGGAGAAGAAGCGGTCGGCGCCTTCTTCAGCTATGAAGGAAGGAAAGGCAAGCAGCCCGCCGACGATGACGAGGGCCCCAGTCGAGGTCCCATGAAGAACAAGAAGAAGAAGAAGACCCGGCTGTTCCAACGGGAAGACCTCGACGATGATCTCGTCGCCGCCATGGAACGCAAAAAGCCTCGAGGCCCTCCAGATGGGGGCATCTTCGATAAGATGCTAGAAGAGCCATGCCCTTACCATAAGGGAGGAGCCAACCACAAGCTCAAGGATAGTCGTATGCTGAGAAAGCATTTCGAGGTCCGGGGTTCAGGATGGACGCACGCGACGACCCAAAGAAAGAGAAGGGCGGCGAAAAGGAGGACAACAAAGATGATGACGGTTTCCCTACTGTCCACGACTGCTACATCATCTACGGTGGGCCCTCGACGCAGTTGACCACAAGGCAGCGCAAGACGGAACGTTGTGAGGTCTTCGCAGCAAGAATGGCGGTGCCCCAGTACCTCAGCTGGTCGAGCACCCCCATCACCTTCGATCGAGAGGACCACCCCGACAAAGTAGTTGCCCCTGGCGTCTACCCGCTCGTCGTTGACCCCAACATCATCAACACCCGGCTCTCAAAGGTGCTGATGGATGGCGGCAGCAGCCTCAACATCATCTACCTCGAGACCCTCGAACTCCTAGGCATCAACAGGGCGCGGCTCCAGCCGAGCGCCGGTGGCTTATACAGTGTCGTACCAGGAAAGAAGGCATTGCCGGTGGGCCGAATCGACCTACCGGTTTGTTTTGGCACGGCGGCCAATTTCATAAAGGAGACCCTCACTTTCGAGGTGGTGGGGTTCCGGGGCACGTACCACGCCATCATCGGGGGCCCGGGCTATGCCAAATTCATGGCCATCCCCAACTACACCTACTTAAAGGTGAAGATGCCCGGTCCCAAGGGCGTCATCACCGTCAGCTCCTCCTTCGAGCACGCGTACGTGTGCGACGTCGAATGCGTCGAGTATGGGGAAGCAGTCGAGAGTTCCACTGAGCTCGTCTTGA
Source organism: Sorghum bicolor (assembly GCF_000003195.3). Taxonomy (NCBI): domain Eukaryota; kingdom Viridiplantae; phylum Streptophyta; class Magnoliopsida; order Poales; family Poaceae; genus Sorghum; species Sorghum bicolor. Next base: position 41,045,325 of record NC_012877.2, on the reverse strand, counting down.
AGCTCGAGGCCCTGGCTGCAGAGGCTCCTGAGCCCAAGCACCACACGGGCAGCTTCAAACCGGCAGAAGGGACCAAGAAGATCCCGCTCGACCCCAATGGCTATGATGGCAAGGCGCTGACGATCAGCGCCGACCTCGACCCCAAATACGAAGCTATGCTCGTCGACTTCCTCCGTGCGAACGCCGATATGTTTGCATGAGTCCCTCAGACATGTCGGGCATACCGAGGGAGGTCGCCGAGCACTTCTTGGAAATTTGAGCCGGTTCCAAGCCAATGAAGCAACGGTTGCGCCGCTTCGACGAGGAGAAGCGCAAGATCATTGGCGAGGAGATTCAAAAGCTTTTGACGGCCGGATTCATCAAGGAGGTTCACCATCCCAACTGGTTAGCAAATCCTGTACTAGTTAAGAAAAAGAATGGGAAAATGAGGATGTGTGTCGATTACACGAGTTTTAATAAAGCATGTCCGAAAGTTCCTTTTCCATTACCACGTATTGACCAAATTGTTGATTCTACTGCGGGATGTGAAATCCTTTCTTTCCTTGATGCATATTCTGGTTACCATCAAATAAAAATGAAAGAGTCTGACCAGCTCGCGACATCTTTCATTACACCTTTTGGGATGTATTGTTATATAACCATGCCGTTCGGGCTTCGAAACGCGAGAGCCACATACCAGCGATGCATGCTCCACGTGTTCGGCAAGCGCATAGGGTCGACGGTCGAGGCCTATGTCGACGACATCGTCGTCAAGTCAAAGCGACGGGGAGACCTAATCCAGGACCTCGAGATCGCTTTCAGCTGCTTGCGCGCCAACCAGATCAAGCTCAACACCGAGAAGTGCGTTTTCGGCGTACCTCGAGGCATGCTCCTGGGTTACATCATTTCCCAGTGCGGCATCGAGGCCAATCCCGAGAAAGTCTCGGCCATCACGAGAATGGGGTCGATCCGAGACATCAAGGGCGTACAGAGAGTCACAGGATGCCTAGCGGCACTAAGTCGTTTTATCTCGAGACTGGGAGAAAAGGCGTTGCCTCTGTATCGACTTCTGAAGAAAGTCGAGCGTTTCTCTTAGACCCCTGGGGCCGAGGAAGCCCTCGAAAACCTAAAGAAAACGCTGACCTTAGCACCAGTCCTGGTCCCACCTCAACCTGCAGAACCGCTGCTCCTTTATGTTGCCTCGACGACCCAGGTCGTCAGTGCAGCTATGGCGGTCGAGAGGCAGGAGGAGGGGCACCCATTGCCCGTCCAAAGGCCGGTCTATTTCATCAGCGAGGTGCTCTCGGAAACCAAGGCACGTTACCCCCAAATCTAGAAGCTGATCTACGCCGTAATCCTCGCCCGACGCAAGCTGCAGCACTACTTCCTCGCCACCCTGTCACGGTGGTCTCGTCCTTCCCCCTGGGCGAGATCATCCAAATTCGGGAGGCCAAGGGAAGAATCGCCAAGTGGTCGGTCGAGCTCATGAGTGAGACTCTCACTTATGCGCCCCGTAAGGCTATCAACTCGCAAGCCCTGGTGGATTTCGTCGCGGAATGGACAGACTCCCAGCTTCCCCCGACCCAGGTTGAGTCGGAGCTGTGGACGATGTACTTTGACGGTTCCCTCATGAAGACAGGAGCTGGGGCCGGCCTGCTGTTCATCTCGCCCTTGGGCGTTCATATGAGGTATGTCATCAGGATTCACTTTGCCGCGTCCAACAATGTTGCAGAATACGAGGCCCTCATCAACGGCCTGAAGATCGCCATCGAGTTAGGAGTCCGACGCCTCGACGTTCGAGGCGACTCCCAGCTCGTCATCGACCAAGTGATGAAGGCCTCAAACTGCCACAACCCGAAAATGGAGGCATACTGCAGGGAAGTCTGTCGACTCGAGGACAAGTTCCATGGCCTCGAGCTCGTCCACGAACTCGCCAAAATCGCATCGACTCGAGGCACGCTACCACCTAACGCATTGTCAAGGGATCTTCACAAGCCATCCGTCGACTTGGGCTCGGGGGCTGGCGTCGAAACCGCTCCTGCCCAGCAAACCGATGCCGTCAACACGCTACTAATGGCAACTGAGGTAACAGAGGTGGAACAGCGTCCCGGTCGACCGTTCGACTGGCGCACGCCATTCCTCGACTGCCTAATCCGCTGCGAGCTACCAAAAGATCGATCCGAGGCCCGCCGTATCGCTCGACGGGCCAAATCGTATGTAATCTACGGCGAGGACAAAGAGCTGTATCGGCGAAGCCTGTTGACAGTAGCTAACACCACTTAGATACTAGGTTGTCATCCCCAACATGGTGCCAGAGTGTACAAAGGTATTTATAAAAGTAAAGGCTCTCTGGAAAACAATCTATTCTATCCGCAAGCGCACAGATAGAACACCTCATTGTAGCATTTCACCAGGATAAGTATTCCAGGTATCGTTATTTATAATTTTGCTCAAGGGATCTAAGGAGATTAAATTAAGGGCAAAATCTATCAAGGCATAGACTAGAGATAAACTTGCAAGAACATGATTACTAATGAGAAACTCGTCACACAATCACTTACTTTAGCAGGGGGTAAACCATAAAGATAATGATAATGAATTATAAGTTCAAGGGATAAATAACACAGCGATTAGAAAATAGACTACTCCTCATATATGTAGGTGATGTCGGATTAGTTAGAGAATGGATTCTAAGTTATCTACTAACTACTAAGTCATATTCTACTCTAGTTATCTACAAGATCATATATAGCATAAAAGACTCTTCATTCATGTATAAGGAACATTGATAAAGTAAATCAGAGCATCGCATGACTTACTCCACAATACCGGTTCTGCCTATCCTATCAACGGAGGGTGGACTATATAAGAATCAACGAAGCTGTCACTATCGCGAACTACCACACGACTCGGCCAATAGGATACATTTGCAGATAAATAACATCTAAGCACCACGCTCACATGTGATCTATCACCTAACTCCCTCGTGTCAAGAGCTAAGCGCTTTGCAAACTTATACATAAACTCATTATCAATCATAACTATATCAAATATAGAACTAGAGCAAACTAAGAACATAATAGTTAGAGACATAATGCAATTAGAACAATAGAATTAGAGAAAGATATGAATAATACCAATCTTTATTACCGAAGATCCGAATCCAGAGCGTAGTGCTCTACTTATCTAATTGCTATCTAATCAAACCTCTAAACTTGAAGGATTAGGGAGTAGCTATTTCTAATTCTCTGTGGGAGAGAAGCTCTAAACCCTAACTTTGATGGCTACCTCTGCATAATGATTTCTTCTCTTCTCCTCTTTCCTCCAGGGGCCAGGGGGTCTGGTTTTATAGTCCCCTCAAGTGAACGTGGGCCATCAGATCAAACCGACATAGATTGTATGGTTTAGATTGATCCTTTAGGTCGGTGGAGTTTAGCCCTGAAGCAGAGTCCCGATTGGACTCATGGCCTGGGCGGGCGCCCAAGGGGGGTGGGCGGCCGCCCTGCCCCCGAGCCCGATCATGCTCTCGTTCGTTCCCGTGGCTTCTGGACTCTTCTAGATTGAGGAAAATTGCGCGGCACGTAATTATCTCGTTGTAAACATGACATGTGGGCCTTCTTTCCATATTCTCTGATAACCCCCTGTAGAAATAGATAAACACCAAAGCTCGTGGAATTCTGTCAGATAAAACCCTAATTCTAGATGTTTGTTTCATATTGATCCTTTTCCATGTTTATTTGATTATTAATTTTAGTACTTAAGGACCGTCAACAAAGCCCGACGGGGGTCTTGCAGCGTTGCATCACCATAGAAGAAGGCCGAAAATTCCTCGAGGACTTACACTCGGGGGCTTGTGGCCATCACGCTGCTACGCGGACCCTCATCGGGAATGCCTTCCGACAAGGCTTCTACTAGCCAACGGCCGTAGCTGATGCCATTGAGCTCGTACGCTCATGCCACGGATGCCAATTCTACGCCAAGCTGACGCACCTGCCTGCCCACACTCTCCAGATGATCCCGATCACGTGGCCGTTCGCGGTATGGGGGTTCGACTTAGTAGGGCCTCTACAAAAGGCGAAAGGGGCGTACACCCACTTGCTGGTGGCCAACGACAAGTTCTCCAAATGGATCGAGGCTTGACCCATCACCAACATCCGTTCCGAGCAAGCCGTCCTTTTCTTCACCGACATCATCCACCGGTTTGGGATTCCCAACGTCATCGTCACTGACAACGGCACTCAGTTCACTGGCAAGAAGTTCTTGGACTTCTGCGATCAGCATCACATCCGTGTGAACTGGTCTGCAGTGGCCCACCCTCAAACTAATAGCCAGGTCGAGCGTGCCAACGGCATGATTTTACAGGGGCTCAAACCAAGGATCTACAATCGCTTGAAGAAATTCGGCAAGAAATGGGTCGAGGAGCTTTCCTCGGTCCTATGGAGCGTAAGGACGACGCCAAGCAGGGCCACAAAGTACACCCCGTTCTTCATGGTCTATGGCTCTGAGGCCGTGCTCCCAACGGACCTCGAGTATGGATCCCCTCGACTCAAAGCATACAACGAGCAACCAAATAAGGAGACTCAAGAGAACGCGGTCGACCAACTCGAGGAAGCTCGAGACATGGCCCTCCTCAACTCCGCCAGATACGAACAGAAGCTTCGACGCTACCATGACAAGCACGTGCGCAAGAGGGACTTGAAGGTGGGCGACCTCGTCCTACGACGGCGACAAAGCAATCAAGGACGTCACAAGCTGACTCCACCTTGGGATGGGCCATATGTAGTGGCCGTGGTTCTAAAGCCGGGAACGTACAAGCTAGCGGACGAGAAAGGGGCGATCTTCACCAATGCGTGGAACATCAAACAACTACATCGATTCTACCCCTAGAATTTCGAAGCTTTATGTTTCCATGTACATTTTGTACCAAAACCTTATGAATAAATGAATGAATAAGAAAGATCTTTCCCTCGAATGGTTTACCTTTTTCGCTGGTCAAAATTTTAACGTTAGAAGGGGATACCAACTATGACCCGTCATAGTCGTGTTGACACCGTTTTTGGACACGTACCCAGGATCGATAGAGTGTAGATCGGCAAGAAAGGGCAAGGGTGACTGGTCTACAGAAGAGTTGCCGATAAGGGTGGTTGCCGACGAGGAGACAGCTGAACGTGGCTAAGTCCATGGGTGGTGATGTGTTTATGCCGATGGCCAGTATTAATCGTTGCCGATGGGGAGTCTGCCGATGATGTGGAAGGAAGACTTGACGGTTTCCAATTGGTCCGTGGTGGTGTCCTAGCTTGTCACGGTAGGATAGTTTTATGTTTTCCTTAGTTATTTAAATCGTTTTGTACACGGATTCTGTTTAAATTTGGAATTCGAATTCTAGTCGTGTCTGGTTGTAGCTCTTTGAGCAGGGTATAAATGTAGACCCTAGGGCCTTGTAATCGAGACATCTATCAATCAATCAAACACAAGTTTTTACTCATATTCCAGCATCTACTTTTTCGACGACTTCGTCATATTTTCCTTTTTTATTACGAGTTCTTCGGAATTCGTCGACTTAAGCTCGGCGTGTTCTCAAGTTCCGCGTGAATACCTCTTGGCCGTGGCATCCGGGCGCATCGCTGTTGTCGGGACCAAAGTATTCGAGTTATCACCTTTGCCGATAGTAAGGTCAAATCGGCTGGCACGCCTTAACGTTTAAATCGGGTATTAGCCCTTTGTGTTTGTAGATCAGCTTTTGCATCAACACATCTTTTGGCACGCCCAGCGGGACCAGATTCAAGAACAAGATCAACATGTCGACTTCTGAGTTTGATCAGGAGAATGTCATCCCCGTGACGGAAGCCAATCTCAAGGATGAGCAGAAGCAAGCTATCGCTAAAGCCATAGAGGATTACAAGCAGCAATGCCTGAGGTCCTTCAGCATGAACAGGAGCGGCGAAGTGATCCAGAAGGATGCGCTGCCGATGCCTCGGCAGGTTACTTTCGAAGCCAATCCTGGTAAACTTCAAGAGATGGTCGATAGTGCTTTCAACCGTGCCTTGATCAACCAAGCTGGTGTGCTGTCCAATACGGTTTTCAATGCCGTGGCTAGAACTTTCAAGGAAGGACAATTGCCACCAGATTATGTGGGCCCCTCTCATCATCAGCCAGGATCACCGGTGGTCACAGCTCCATCGGCTGCTACAGCCGCTTCGAGCACGGAAATTCCTATTCCTCCAAGCACGTTTGGAGTCACTAATGCACAATCTACGCCGATGACAACTAATCCACCGACTTTAGATGAATAGATCAAGCTCACCACAGATCTATTGGCATCGGCAATGTCAGGACCAGTTCCTCCTCCTAACTGGTGGGGTTTCGGTATGCCCCCGGAATACTGGAAGACACCTGGCACATCTCAGGCAGCTGAGGTGAGAGGCAAGGCTCCTATGGCATCGGCACCTCCAAGTATGCCGATGAACCAGAGTCCCCAGTATACTACGACTACTACTGCAAGAGCTTATACTGGGAATTCTCAAGCTCCGACGTTCCAGATGCCTAACGCATCGGCAGACTCAATGCTGATGCAACAGAGATTTATGACTCAGCCAGGGTATGTCAATTCAATGATGATGCCCAATTACCAGTCATCGGCAGGACCTATGCCAATGAATGCTAATAGTGGATGGCTTGGGCAGCAAGTCTTTCCGCAAACGCCCCAATAGAGTCATCAGGCTGTAGGGTTCCAGCAAGGCCAGATCTATCCCGGGTTCCAGAATCAGGGAATGCCCAACCAGCCAATGAATCTTGGGCAGCAGGTCGGCAGACAGCAGATGGGCGGGCGACAGCTTGGTGGTCCGCAGATTGGGGTACAAATGATTAACCCAATGTTTCACGCAGATCGTGCACCGCATAGACACGTGGAAGCTTACCAGCAGGTGCCGGATCTGCAACCGCCTCATCGGCAAGATGCCGATGCTTATTGGGCCGATAAGATTGCTGAAGTAATGAGAGACCAATTTGGGATAAAACCCAAAGTCAACACTTACTCTTATCGGACACCGTATCCCCCCGCATATGATTTGATCCCACTTCCAAATCGGTACAAGGTACCGGATTTTACTAAGTTTTCTGGGCAGGATGACACATCAACAATGGAGCACGTCAACAGGTTCGTCATCCAGTGCGGAGAGGCTGCTAACAGGGACGAGTTAAGGGTTCGCTTATTCTCGTCGTCATTATCTGGATCAGCTTTTACTTGGTTTATATCATTACCTCCCAACTCAGTGCTTACTTGGGCCGATCTAGAGAAGCAATTCCACAAATACTTCTTTTCTGTTGTCCATGAGAAGAAGATCACCGATTTGGTCAAATTAAGGCAACGCAATGATGAATCGGTTGAAAGTTTTGTGCAGAGGATCCGGGTGGTCAAGAACAAATGCTATAGCCTGGTTCTAGATGATCGGCAGCTAGCCAATTTGGCTTTCCAAGGTTTATTGTAACACCCCAGTGTTATGGTTGCATAAATCATGCGCATAGCATGAGCATCATCATATCATGACCATCATCTATCTTGAGCCATGTCTTTCTATGCAAAAATGTGTTTTAAATTGCTTAAATAGGCTTCCTAAGCTTATGTTCGAGTGAACCATGCTTGTGTTTGTGCTCTATGCATTTGTAATTAGTTTATCTATGCTTAACTTAACTTTGGGAACAATTTTCACATTGATCACTTCTCCAAAATATGCCTTTAAGTCATACTTGTGTAAATAGGCCCTAGAAACCTCTTTTCCTTAGGCTTTTAAAAAGTGTTTCCTAAAATGTTTGCATGTCAAAACTTTCTACAGCAAAGTTGTAGCAAATTTTATAAGGAACAAAAGTTGTTTTATGGCCATCTCATGAAAATGAACGCAAATAGCTCAAAACTGACCCACAAGGCAAATTTGGGGCTGTTTCCAACACTTAGAAAATTTTCTAAGTCTGGGAACACAAACAGTTTGCTCGATCGATTTTGAAAACTTCATACCTCTCAATCCAGGCCGATCTAGCTTTTGCTCCAGTTGGCAAAGTTGTAGATCTCGGCTAGCACTCCAACTTTGTCAACTACACCATCTCCTAATTCGCTCTGGTTAGGGAGTAAATCATCGACGAAGTTGCTCTGTCAGTCGGTGATCGCGAGGTCCGTTTCAGAGTTGAGCTCGCCGGCGTGGATGTCCCGATCCACACCTGTCCGCCAGATGTCGTCCGTACGCCGGCGATGGCCCCACTCGTCAGCTCCCAGCGCGCGCATGACGTCCACGGCGACGCCCCGGACGCAGTGGACGCATCCACTCTCGCCTTTCACGCCCTCACTCGCCAGAAGAGCGCCCGCAGCGAGCTCACCGTCGCGAGCTCACTCCGGCGAGCTCGTGCGCGCTCCTCGCTGCGTTTCAGTCCACCAAACTCCACCCACAACTCCGCCGTGAGCCGCTCTTCACTTCCCACCCTCTAACTCGCTGCGAATCCCACCGGTGAGCCGCCATTTTCTTCTTCCCCCAAATCGGGTCGCCGTGACCATCTTTTCCGGCGAACTCAATGCCGAGCCCTATGAAGCCTCTCATCGTCTCTGGTTAGGTCCTAGAGGTTGCTTAGGTTCCAAGCTTGCATTTGCGCCACATGGTGGACGCTCTACCGAACTCTCCGTCGCCGGACACGATGCGCAGCGCCGCCGTGTTTCCGCCGGAGATGGGTGCTCTCGTGGCCAGCGTGTTCCACGAGGTTTCGAGCCAAGCCGCGTACCTAGGAAGCTTCGCTGTAGTTCGCTGGTGCTGTAGAAGGTCTTAGGTCACGCTCTACCGGCCTGAGGACTCCGACGTAACACCGAGCACCTCCGCCGAGCCGCCATCGTCGACGGCGAGCTCCTTCCGGTGGCTCCGCTGTGGGGAAAAGGGGGTCAATCGAGTCGTTAGAGTCTGGGGACCACGTTGGTGCCCTTGGTTTGGTCGGAGACCTCGCCGTCATGGAGAAATCGCCGGCGAGAGTCGCCTCGGCCGTGAGGGAGAAGAACCTGACAAACGGGGTCCACTGTCAGTGTCACCTCTTTCCCTCCTTTTCATATCTCCTGTTTCTGAGATCCAAAAATTGTGAAACCAATTTTGTGGTATTCCTTGAGATGGCTAGTTTTTAATAAAAATATAAAATGAACCATGTTTTCTGAGAAAATAATTATTAAGGATTTAATCTTGTTATTCATGAGTAAATTCATATCTCTTGTTATACTGCTTAGTTTGCTCTAGAAATTTTATGGTAGTCTCTGTATGGTATTAGAGTGCTTTGATAAAAATTTCATGATTTTTGGAGTACTGCAGCTTTGATATGTAATTTATGATTGAAATTTGGCTTGTTTCTTTGATTAAAGTATATAAAATAATTGGTGCTTATGCTGGTGCTCTACTTTGGTAGTAAACATGTTTATGGTATTCCTCATATGTAAATAATTTGAAATCTGTTGGTTGACACCATATATGTCATGTTTCTGAATTTATGAAATAAACACCTTGGCACATGTTAAATACATATCTTTAATTTGGTATGTTCCATTGCCCTGAAATTTTTATGGTGATGCTTTGATGCTACACTTGTGCCTTTGTAATTTTTGTAGATTTTTCTGGGCACTTTGACTAAGCATATTGTAATTATGCTCCTATCTAGAATTAATTAATAAATGCCTTGTTAAGTAAACGTTTAGGGGTGGTCATCTGATGTTCTGGTAACTTTGTGATATGCTTGTGTTCATAAGCCATGTGGTTGGCCTGGTTTGTGCTTTGGTTATGTCGTCAAATAATTAATTATAGGGTTAAAGGCTGTTCTGGACAGCAAGGGAGCAATTTAATTTTTGCCTAATGATAATTTGGTTTTCTGGGCAACTTGTCTAAATCAAAGTTGTTGTAAACTTATTGAACTAGCTGTGGTTTAAATTTGGAGTCTTTGTGTCTAGTAGTTTAAAAGTTATGGCTGTTCCAAGTTGGGTTCCAGAAATAGGTGCTCTCTGTTTTTCTGGGACAGAACCTGGAACTTTGTTTAAATGACTGGTTTAATATATGAATCTGGCTGTGATGTTTAAAGATGATTTGTAGACAATTTCATAAGCTTTCCAGAATGTCCTCACCCATGTTTGTTGAATCTTGGAGGTGATAGTTATGATCTGTTTACTTAGCTCATCCTGCTGTTTGATGCTTGCTGTTATAGGCTATCATGATACATTTTGGGCTAAGTAACTTGTTAGCTTGTGTGAACTTGTTATAACTGTGTTACTCCATAAATGAGTGTCCAGTGAGTTACTTATGATATCAAGCATCCATTCTTTTGTATGCACACCTTCTCATTCTCCGAGCATGCAATAGGTGCATCGGACGTGGCAGCCTCCTTCGATCTGCAAGTGAACCCCGAAGGCTAGGAGGGCAGCCAGGAGGTGGAGGTCCAGCAAGTCGGACTCGAGGAGCCCGAAGAAGAGGTTGAGTGCCCAAGCCATGAGCCAGCCTCGTTCGTGAAAGGCAAGCCCCGGAGCATTCTAAGCCTCCCTTATTTTCGAAAGTTGATTTAGTATGTTATATCTATTGATGCATTAAGTATAGGAGTTGTGAGTAAACCTTTGCTGCACTTTACTCCATCCTTGTCTAGATATTTTACCCTACCCTGGTTGTAGAGTTAGGATCGAGTAGTAGCTTAGCCTTGCTTAATCGGTAGAAGTCGGGTGATTTTCTGTCGCCTGCGCGATATAGGGTTGTGTCGGATCACGATGGTCTATATGTGCTAAGCCGGGCGGAGTTTTGCAAGGTTGTAGTAACTCTGTCTGTGGCAGCTAAGGACCGATCGTTGTACGTCCTCTTGTCATGTTGAACGCATGCCTAACACTTAGTTGGCCGGATAACTCGTTCTGACCGTGAAGCCGAGTAGTATGACTCAGGCCGGAAGACCGGCAAGTATAAAGTGCGCACTACCGGAGGTAGTGCGGTGTGCGGGGGACCATTGGCGTAAGCCCAAAGGCAGGTGAGTTAAAATTCCTGACCTCCCTGGTAGAATGGTAGCCCTGGGAGTGCGGCGCTGATCGGAGCCGCGATTCCTGAGTTGTACCAAAGGTGACCCTTTGGCTCTCCGACGGGGGATGCTTGGGTGAGTGCTAGGATTAACCCTCCAGCTGGATAGGAATTCGATTCGAATCGCCGTCTCTCCCGGTTAGTGAGAACTTGACAGAGCAGCGGCAAACGTAGCATTCACTAATGAACTTGGTTCATGATAATGATGATAGCAAGGAAGAACTTATGATGAACTTGATATGGTTATTATTGCTTGTAATAATCAAGTGAAGTGTTTAGTACAGGTGCTAATCTAGTGGTAGGCTGATGATAAATAAATATGATGCTCTTACTTTGGGTTAGTCTTAATAAAGGCTTTTGGCAAAATGTCGAGTCAACCAGATCTACTTTTATATGATAGCCTTGCATGATCCTTGGTGTCTTTTATGTTTTACTAGATCGGTAAGTCTAGCTGAGTACAATCTCGTACTCAGGGTTTATTCCCACCTGTTGCAGATGACATCTTTTATAACGGCTTCTGCAAGACCTGTCTCCGTCCCGCTGGGGATGAGGACTAACCGTTGGGCACGGTTCTCTAACGACCTCGTATCTGATGCTTTTGGAAGGATGATGTAGACTCTGGCAGTAACTCAAACTTAAGAACTGAATTTGGAAAGTGTGTGTGTAATTATTTTGCTTCCGCTACTTCAAACAAGTGTTGTAATAACTTAATACTCCGATGTGGTGCCGCTTCGACAGCAATGAATGACTATGTAACATTCGTTGTGTTGTGCTGAATTATTACGATCTTGGTTTGTTGCAAGTTGGTTTGAAGTCCTTCGTGATTTCAATTGACTACCGGGATTATATGGGCTCAAGTTTGGAAACTTGATTGCTTGTCGATCGTTTCTACACTTGAACTCTTATAATTTGGTCGGTTCTGTGACATTTATTGCCGCACATAAGGGACAAGTATGCATCTCAGGAGTTTGAAAGCTTAAGTGATTTGGTGCAGAGAATTTCTGATCAAGATATCAAGCCCTTTGAGCCCAAGAGAGCATGGAATAAAAAGGTATCATTTGTGGATGAAGCGGCAAGTTCGGACTCTGATGAAGAACCAGTCATCGGCTTGGCAGAATGGGTGAAAAATGAAAAGCCGATCTCTTGTCCTTTTGGACATAAAGAACCGGAGAAGTTCGCATTTGACATCACTAAGGCCGATAGGATATTTGACTTTCTACTTCAGGAAGGTCAGATCAAGCTGTCACCTAATCATGTGATCCCATCGGCTGAAGAATTAAAAAGGATGAAGTATTGCAAATGGCACAATGCAACTTCTCACGACACTAATGAGTGTAAAGTTTTTAGACAGCAGCTGCAATCAGCTATAGAATCTGGGAGGATCAAATTTGACAGCTCCAAAACTCAGAAGCCGATGAAAATTGATCAACACCCTTTCCCAACAAACATGCTGGATGCTAAGGGAAAGGCCAAAGTCTTGACGTCGGAAGCAGCTGAAAGAAGTGCATCGGTAGATCCCCAGCATCAGGTCACTACTGCCAATGCAAAAGGAAAAGGCTTAATCCAGGAAGGAACTAACTCAGGAAGGCCTCTCCGATCTGGTATTGTGATAACTCACAGGAGGCCTCGGGAAACTTGGCAGCAACGTGAGGACCGGTACCGACGCCGGCAGGAAGAATACAATCGGGAGGAAGAAAGGCGCTGGCAAGAGTGGAATAGACATAGGGATCACTGGAATTATCTGTTCTTCATCCATTGCCGGGAGGAGAATATCAAGCTTCCTACTGTCAGAGATTGTCCTGAGTGCAATGGTTATAATCGGTATAACAGATCTGATCGGCGCTATTATGACAACGATCAGCGGTTTAATGGGCTGATTAGGGGGAGAGCATCCGTTCACGATTGGCTGGGGGGCAAGCTCAGTGTGCACGACAGGCTCGGCGATCGTGTTCAATATTTTCCCAGGGATCAGGAAGAACTTGAAGAGATGGCTAATGCACGGGTTCCCGATGAGTTCATTCTCTGCAGGGACGCCAATACTTATTGGATGGAGTCAAGGGGAGATCGCCCATCGGTGAGGCAACAACAACTTCCTCCATGGTGTCCAGAGGGGCTGACCAGAACAAAAAAGAGAAGGTTGCAGCGCGAAAGGCGAGAAGAGTTAAGCAGGGGTGAGAACTCTGGCCAGTCTCGGGTTCAACAGCAGTTGGATCCCAAAGGGAAAGGTCCATTGGTAGATGTCAACATGGTCTTTATGTTACCGATGGAGTTCCTTGTGCCATCCAGTGATGATGAGTTGGAGTTTTCCGACCAGATAGCTCAGTTGGCTCTAGATCCGATGACAGCCATCTTCGAGAAGCCTGCCGATGATGAAAGGCAGCATCTTAAGGCTTTGTTTGTCAATGGAAGAGTGGATGGTCAGCCGATGACTAAGATTCTGGTTGGCGGTGGAGCTACTATCAATATCATGCCATATACAGTGTATCGGAAGCTTGGGAAAGGAGATCAAGATTTGACCAAGACCGATATGATGCTCAAGGACTTTTAAGGCAATGTGTCTCCGGTCAAGGGGGCTGTATGCGTTGAATTGACCATCGGCAGCAAAACCTTGCCGACAACTTTCTTCGTAATCAGTGGAAATGTGCTTATAATTTACTATTGGAAAGAGATTGGATTCATGCCAATTGTTGCATCCCATCTACAATGCACCAGTGCTTGGTTCAGTGGGTAGGTGACAAGATTGAAATTGTCCCGGGAGATTCTTCCTATATTATTGCATCGGCAGAAGCAGACACCTACGAAAGAACTAGGTGTATTTCAGGAGAGGTCTGGGAAAGAGATTTCCTCAAGATTGCCGATTATGAAGTTCCACCGATCCAAGCAGTCGGTTCTGATGAAGATTTTTAATGGATAGATTCGCCGATGATGGAAAGTTAGGCCAAGGTTTCACATCAGCCGATGATTTAGTAGAAATAGACATAGGCAGTGGTGATAAACCTAGACCTACTTTTATTAGTGCTAAGTTAAGTTATGAGTGTAAGCAACAGTTAACTGATTTGTTAAAGGAATATAAAGATTACTTTGCTTGGGATTATACTGAGATGCCTGGATTGGACCGATCGATTGTTGAGCATCGGTTGCCTATCAAGTCTGGATTTCGGCCACATCAGCAGCCAGCTCGCCGATGTAATCCTAATATTCTTCCTGATATTAAGGCCGAAATAACTAAGCTTATTGAAGCCAAATTTATTCGGCAGTGTCGGTACGCCGAGTGGATTTCCAATGTTGTTCCGGTCTACAAGAAGAACGTGGAGCTTCGGGTCTGCATTGATTTCAGGAATCTTAACAAAGCTACGCCGATGGATGGCTACCCGATGCCAGTTGCCGATCTGCTAGTTGACGCTGCAGCTGGGCATCAGATTATTAGCTTTATGGATGGCAATGCAGGATACAATCAAATATTCATGGCTGAAGAGGATATTCCAAAGACTGCATTTAGATGTCCTGGTCATGTCGGGTTGTTTGAATGGATAGTCATGACCTTCGGCTTGAAAAATGCTGGTGCTACTTTTCAGAGGGCTATGAATTTTATCTTTCATGAATTCATCGACAAGCTAGTGGATATTTATATTGATGATGTGGTGGTTAAGTCTGGAGATTTCACAAAGCATCTTGCCGATCTACGAAAGGTGTTGGAATGCACAAGGAAGCATGGTTTGAAAATGAATCCCAATAAGTGTGCATTTGGTGTATCGGCAGGACAGTTTCTTGGTTTCATGGTGCATCAAAGGGGGATTGAAATTAGTCAAAGATCTATTGATGCCATTAACAAAATAGAGGCCCCTACCAACAAGACCGAGCTCCAATCCTTGATCGGCAAGGTAAATTTTATCAGAAGATTTATATCTAATTTGTGTGGTAAAATTTGTGCTTTCTGTCCTCTTCTTAAGTTAAAGGCCGATCAAGAATTTGTTTGGGGGAAAGAACAACAGTTGGCTCTGGATGAAATCAAGAATTATTTAGTGAATCCTCCAGTCCTGATCCCACCTCAGCAAGGGAAGCCCTTCAGATTGTGTTTGTCTACCGATGGGACGGTCATCGGTTCAGCTTTAATTCAAGAATTTGAAGGGAAAGAGCGTGTAATTTATTACTTAAGCAGGAGGTTGATCGATGCTGAGACTAGGTATTCGGCTATTGAGAAGCTGTGTTTATGCTTGTACTTCTCCTGTATCAAGTTGAGACATTATTTGTTATCGGCCGAATGCACTGTCATATGCAAAGATGACGTGGTCCGATACATGCTGTCTATGCCGATCATGAGTGGCAGGATCGGTAAGTGGATTTTGGCGCTATCGGAATTTGACTTGCGTTATGAATCGGCTAAGGCGGTTAAGGGGCAGATTATGGCTGATTTTGTAACTCAACATTGCGGTACAGTGGGAGCTTTGGAAATTGTACCTTGGACGCTCTTCTTTGATGGATCCACATGTGACCGGGGGGCAGGAATCGGCATAGTATTAATTTCCCCTCGAGGGAGGAAGTATGAGTTCTCCTTGCCGATTGTTGCCACGTCCACAAATAATCAAGCTGAGTATCGAGCTTTGATAAAGGGTCTGGAATTACTGAGGGAAGTTCATGCTGACGCCGTGGACATCTTTTGGGATTTTATGCTGGTTATAAATCAATTGGCTGGAAGCTATGAATGCCGAAGTGAAGTCCTCATAACTTATTACGAAAGGAGTATGCAACTGTTGCAGTAATTCAAGGATTTCCGATTAGAGCATGTTCCTCGATTGCATAATGAAGAGGCCAATCGGTTGGATCAGCATGCCTCAGGATATCAGCCCATGATTAATGTAATATCGGCAATCGGTGCCGATGATTGGAGAAAAGAAATTATTGATTATTTGAAGGATCCATCTAGGAAAGTTGAGAGACAGGTTCGGTTTCAAGCCACCAAGTATGTGCTCCTCGAAGATGAATTGTATTATCGAACTATTGATGGGATTCTTCTCCGATGCTTAGGTGATGAAGAAGCTAAGAGTTTGATGGGAGAAATCCATGAAGGGGTATGTGGAGCACATCAGTCGGCTTTTAAGATGAGGTGGATGATTAGAAGAAATGGGTATTATTGGCCGACTATACTTGAGGATTGCTTTAAGTATTTTAAAGGGTGTCAAGGCTGTTAAAAGTTTGGGAATATTCAAAGGGCGCCTGCATCGGCTATGAATCGTATTATAAAGCCTTGGCCGTTCCGAGGGTGGGCTATTGATTTGATCGGCCAGATTTATTCACCATCCAGTAAGGGGCATAAGTTCATCTTGGTTGCCACTGATTATTTCACTAAGTGGGTTGAAGCTATTCCTTTGAAGAAGGTTACATCGGCCAATATGATTGATTTTGTGAAGGAACACATCATTTACCGATTTGGAATTCCTCAAACGATCACTACCGATCAGGGCACCATGTTCACATCAGGGGAGTTTGATGAATTTGCAATCGGTATGGGAATTAAAGTATTGAATTCTTCTCCTTACTACGCTCAAGCTAATGGGCAGGCCGAGGCATCTAACAAAGGGATTATCAAGCTTATCAAACGAAAGATTGAGGAAAATCCTAGGAGGTGGCATACGTTGTTGAATGAAGCTTTGTGGTCATACCGGATGGCTTGTCATGGATCGACCAAGGTTTCACCTTATCAGTTGGTGTATGGGCATGATGCAGTGCTACCTTGGGAGATTAAGGCTGGGTCTAGGCGAATATCTTTTCAAGACCAATTGACTGCCGGTGATTATGCTACTTTGATGACAGACGAGTTGGACGATTTGGCAGGACATCAGCTGAAGGCCTTGATGAGTATAGAAGAGAATAAGAAGAGGGTTGCCAGATGGTATGATAAGAAAGTAAAGGCTAAGGAGTTTGCCGATGGAGACTTAGTGTGGAAATTAATCCTACCGATCAGGACTAAGTGTTCAAAATTTGGGAAGTGGTCGCCCAATTGGGAGGGTCCCTATCGGATAAGTCGATCGGCTCCTTGTAATGCTTATATCCTAGAAACACTCGAAGGGGTTGAATTTCCCAGAGCATTAAATGGCAAATATCTGAAGAAGTACCACCCAAGTATATGGGTCGATGCATAAAAGTTTAAATGCCGATAACACTCCTATCGGCTGGATCAAAATGTGTCTGATGCCGGACTTAATGTTTTAAAAGATGCCGATAACAGTCCTATCGGCTAGACTAAAATATCAGGAAGTTTGGAAAGCCAAAAGAAGCAGGTGTATTGCCGATGAAGGGTTCACATGTTCAGCAATGCCTGGATCGCTGATATAGCACGCAGGCGGATCTGGTTGGCTGCTTCTATCTCTTTGATGTCTTCATCGGCAGAGCCTTCCACTGGCTTCAATTTCTTCTTCAACTGCAGCGCTTTGCGGCCATGGACGTTTCGCTCTTGCTCAAGGAGTTTGATTGCCTCGGGCAGCCAGTTTTCCTCTTGTTGAGCTTGGGACAGAGCTTCTTCCACTTGCTTAAGTTCTGCCAATAGGGCTTCTCTTTTTGCTGACAGATCAGAGATCTTGTGCTTTAGTGCATCTCCCGAGGACTTCAAGGTGCTGATGTTCTTATGCTTTTCATCAGTAAGAAGCTTTTCTTTCATCATCTCCTCAGAAAGCCGAGTCTGAGCGGCTCTGTCGGCAAGGCGCTGGGCAGCCCTCTGGTACTGCAGTTGACGGCTCTCCAAATGTGCTGCTTGAAAGAGAACTTCTTCGGCATCGATGGGGATTTGGCCTCTCAGGGTCTTAAATAAATCCTTAGCCGGATCAGAATCATCGACTAGTTGGGCTGTGTCTTGGTGGAGGAGAGCCGATAGTTCTTCCAGTTTTGCCCTGACTTCTGCCGATGTGATCCCAACTGCCCGAGAAGAGCTTGCTTCTTCGCCTTCATCTTCAGAGATGTCGATGGCGAAAGAGAACAAACTATCGGGAGAGTCCTGCTCCTAAAAAGGAAAGAAAATGAGTTATTCTACGGTCAAGTATTGATTAAAGATACAGACAAGGATTGGATAACTTACTTGTTTCAGGGCGATTTCTTGCCTCTGACTGGAAGATGTCGATAGAGCTACAGGTTGATCGGCTAGAGGTGCTGATGGAACTATGTCAACTGAAAGAATAATGGAAATAATTATAAGATAGAAGAAATGAGTTCATCGGTAATGATTTCATAGGAAGTGTGTTACCTTGAGGAGGTATAGTGCTTGTCTGGATTGAGGAAACTACCGATGATATGATTGATCCTGCTGGATCGGTAGTCTGCTCGCCCATATCAACCGATGTGTCTTCTGGCTGAGGTGCTTCTGGTTGGGGTTCTTCCATTAGATATGCTTCTTGCGGCTGAGGGGAAGATGGTACTTGCTGTGTCTGTGTTTCTGGAGAAGAGGGAGAAGACTCTTCTGGAATTGGAGATACCGGGGGAGCAGGAGGTGTTGCTACTCTTTGGCGCTTTGTTTGTGCTCTGGTACGCTTGGCACCTTTCCTCTTCGGCTGACTAGACTGGGGGGCATCGGCACTTTTGCTTCTAGTCCTTGCCGATGCGCTGGTGTGCTGATACAGAAAGGGAGATTCGTGAGTACAAGTGCAACAGATATAAGAGTGAAATCGGTATAAAAGTTTGAAGATGTACCTTGAACGCCTGTGCCAAGGTAGACGCAGCTACCAATGGAGATATTTGAGTTCTCCTGGTGGTGACTATGTTGAGGCGTACACCTCGATGCATGATGGCGGCCAGAATAGGAGCGTTGTTGCCGATTGAAGAGATCGGACCTGATGGGAACAAATCAATCGGCTTGCCACTCTTGCTGACCGATGGAGGAGTGTCATCAACCTGCAACATAACACAGAAAGTGAGTTACCAATGAGAATAAGAATAAAAAGATTAGAACATCGGTTTAGAGATACTTACGGTGTCATTGGGGACCTTGTATTGAGGATCAATCAGCCCACGGTATGTAAAGGCCGATCTGCAGAATAAATGCTCCTTCCATTCTTCCCACCACTGCTTGTACGCCTGAGTAATGAAGAGGGCCGGAATCCACTCTGATAAATCTGCATCTGTATCAGCACTTGGTGGTAGTTGGGCTACTCGAATCCACTCGAGGAGGTTAGTAATGGCTTCCCTGGGTTTTATCACATCGGCATAACAGAGCGCAATCGGTAGCTGGCCGAAAGCTAATTGGCGAGCCAATGCCGATGGGTTATGAAACTCATAGGTTTGATTGGATGTTTTTCCACTGCCAAAGAAGTTTACTGGTATGGCTCTTGGATTGATCAGTGCCATCATCACTTCATGATCCTTGTTGAGAGCATCGTTGAACGGATGAAAGACCAAAGGAAACATGGTGTCTGGATCATCATAGGGTAACCATGCTCGCTGTTCTCTGGTCAGACCTTCATATAAGGTTTGGAAAAATCAGCTGGCCTGGTCTGCATTGCCCCCTGTACCGGGCAGAACTATGATAGCCTCGCCAAAGTTTAGGGGAGGGCGAGTTGCCAATTCTTCCTCATCCAGTTCATAATCTTCAGTTATGTCTCTGGGGAAACGCTGTGCGAAGAGGTCAAACTCGAGACGCTTGTGCATGTGGAGACTGAGCCACATATTAATGAACCACCAGGGACCCCCAAGTTGCCGATGGGCTGACCAAGTAGGAGTTTCGTGGTTACTTGGTGAAGGAGGTGGTAGGCTGCGCCAAGCAAGTATCGGCCGAGGGGAAATCGGCCACCATCGGCTAATCTTTCTGCTACTGCTAGATCGACAGAAGTTGGTCCTGCCGATCGACCACAAAATACAAACTTTTCCAACCACATGTTCAAGAAGCTGGTCTGTTCCTTTATGTTAATAGGGCCTGTTCGTTTGTATTTTTGGATGTATCCTGACCAACCGCCGATGGAGCGAGTTTCTACCTTAGCACTGGGTTTGGCATCGAAAAAGTGGGTGCTATCGGCAGAAGATACATCTAAGCCAGTGAGCTTAACTACATCGGCAAGTGTGGGGGAAGCAGGGCCGTGGCCAAAGACAAAGGCATTGAGTGTGTCTGACCAGAAATATGATGCAGCTATCAACAGTGACTCATTCCTATGCATATCGGCAATAGACAACCTGATGCATTGGTCCAGTTTTCTTTCACCCCACTGGACCTCATTTGATTGGCTCACTCTCAAAAACCAATCCTTCCATCCCACGGTAGGACTGGGCTAGGAACGGAAGGTGTCTTTCCACAGATCCAGAGAAAAGTTCTCGGCTCTAAAGGGGATTCTGTTTGTTTCTGCGTTAATGAGATCGGTGGGATCTGGATCCCCTAAAGGGCCAAGACATTGCAGGTGTGGCTGATCGGTAGGGATAATAATTTTATTGGACAGATCCTAATGGTTTTGAAGGTAAAAAGAAGAATAAAGAAAGAAAAAGAAAAATGTTCAGTAAAATAAATTGTGGGTGAACAGAGATGCGGTAAAAGTACAAGAGGTGGAATGAAGGACTGACCTCAGAAACGGTGAAGTCGATGGCCATTTCCTCACGAAAAGGAAGATCGAAGGCTTCGAGGTTGGTGAAGAAGGGGCTTTGATGGAGTTCTTGGAGATCTCGAACAGCGCGGCCGCCAGGAAGGTGGAGTTGGAACTGTGGAATGATGCGATGGAGAAGGAGTACTCGAGAAGGGACTATTTATAGGACAAAGTGGGTAGGGGTAAATCTGACTTATCACTTGGCCGTATCCGTGAAATCCGAGGATACTCAGGAAGATATGGTAATTGTTCACACGGTAATCAAGGGATTGTGCAGGTGATTTGACAGGAAGCGGTCGTGATCTGAAGATATTTTACTGTGTGAGATTTCCTGATCGGTCCATCGGCAGCGCCTTGTAACGGTAATATTGCCGATAGGCGGATAAAGTGGGGGTATCCGTTTGGGAGGATAAGATACTTTACTGAACAGGACGTCCTGGTCAGTCCATCGGCAGGTCTCTGTAACGGTAACATTGACAATGGGCGATTGAAGTGGAAATGTCCGTTTGGAAGTTGAGGATTTCGAAGAATATACGGAGGAATCGAACCAAGGTTGGTCAAATTAAGGTTGTCGGATACCAAATTGGGAGAATTAATTGCGGAAAGGCATCATTACTACAGAGACTTTCAGAGCATTAATGATTTTATACTCCAAAATTGGGGGGCATGTGTTGACACCGTTTTTGGACACGTACCCAGGATCAGTAGGGTGTAGATCGGCAAGGAATGGCAAGGGTGACTGGTCTGTAGAAGAGTTGCCGATAAGGGTGGTTGCCAATGAGGAGACAGCTGAACGTGGCTAAGTCCATGGGTGGTGATGTGTTTATGCCGATGGCCAGTATTAATCGTTGCTGATGGGGAGTCTGCCGATGACGTGGAAGGAAGACTTGAAGGTTGCCAATTGGTCCCTGGTGGTGTCCTAGCTTGTCGCGGCAGGATAGTTTTATGTTTTCCTTAGTTATTTAAATCGTTTTGTACACGGATTCTGTTTAAATTTGGAATTCGAATTCTAGTCGTGTCTGGTTGTAGCTCTTTGAGTAGGGTATAAATGTAGACCCTAGGGCCTTGTAATCGAGACATCTATCAATCAATCAAACACAAGTTTTTACTCATATTCCAGCATCTACTTTTTCGACGACTTCGTCATACTTTCCTTTTTTATTAATAGTTCTTCGGAATTCGTCGACTTAAGCTCGGCGTGTTCTCAAGTTCCGCGTGAATACCTCTTGGCCGTGGCATCCGGGCGCATCGCTGTTGTCAGGACCAAAGTATTCGAGTTATCACCTTTGCCGATAGTAAGGTCAAATCGGCTGGCACGCCTTAACGTTTAAATCGGGTATTAGCCCTTTGTGTTTGCAGATCAGCTTTTGCATCAACAAGTCGATACCCCCTCGGGGGCTAGCAAGCGGATGACCCTCCCCCCAGGTGTCGAAAAACCAAGTAATCCTTTCGTTCCTATCTGTAAATCTCACGCGGTCGAGTAGTGAAGGCACCTCGAGCCCCTTAAGGGCCGAGGAACAACGAGCCTGAGGACTCCTACGCCCCTGGGCTATGGTACCTCTACTCGCAACCTCACCCATGAGGTAATCGAGGTTGCTTTAACAAAAGACCAAATGGGAGCTACAGGCATAGGCGCAAAGGGAAATAAAGGAGCCTCAAGCGGAAAGACAGATAAATATTTGACAACCACTTAAAGACATTATATTACTTAAATACAAGTTAATAGAGTACTATACATGGGCCCTAGGCACCCAAAGCAGGCTCGTAGGCCTTAGTCCACATCACGGTCCTCACCACCCTCGCATGCGCCTCAGTTAGTCTCAGGGGGAAGTACCTCGGGCTCAAATAGCTTGGCCAGCCTCTCCCCAGGGACCTCCGCGTCGTCGATCAAGGCGTGGAGCCTCTCCTCGTTTTCCGCGTCAGTCTTGGAGATGTCGGTAACAAAGCCATGAGACACCACCTCCATATCGTAGGAAAAGCCCGAGCAGACAACTGCCATTGCCCGCTTTACCCCGATATGGAGAGTGTCCCGCACCCGATCCCTCAGCGTCGCGCCTAAGTAGCACAGCTGATCGACCAGCGCGTCGCCTCGAGCTTCCTCCTTCAACTCGTCCATGGGCTCGACCTCCCTAGAGGTCGAGAGATCGCTTATCGCCATCCACAATCGACGGTTCAAAGCAACCTCCCCCTCGAGCTGGGCCTTGGCGTTGCGAGCCTCGACTTGGGCGGCCAATAGCTCGTCTTTAATCCCTGTGAATGCCAACGCAAAAAACTTTAGATAAAACCAAGCACACCTCGAAAAGAAAATCTGACAATAGAAACCTATCGCGGACACTCTCCTCCAGAGCTGTGTTCTCGCCAGCTAATTTGGTGTTGGCCCTCTCGATCTCTTTGTTGGAGCATGCCAGCTCAGAGTTGGCAACACGCAGATCCTCGATCGCCTTGCCAGCCTGAGCAATGGCTCCATTCTTCTGCAGCAGCTCTCCCTTCAGACGATCGATGTTGTCGGAGAGGCTGCGGGATCGAGCCCGCTCCACCTCGAGGTCTTTGAGGGCCTTCTTCTTTGCTTCCTCCGCGGCGCCCCTGGCAATCCCGCTGTTCACACACTCCACCTTCATCCTTTGGAAGGATTCTCGGATGGAGTCCAGGTCGGTCTTAAGGAGACCCTTTTCCTTGCCCAGGTCAGCAATGGCATTCTTGTAGGACAAGGCCTCCTCCCAAGCTTTAGACGCGGCCTCCTTGACCGCCAGAGTCCACTCCCGCAGCAGCACGGCCTCCTCCACAGCCTTCCTTAAGGCCTCTCGAGCCTCGGCTAGGGCAGCCTCCCTCTCCTTCTTCTCCACCTCGAGCGCCAAGAGCTCTTTATAAGCCTTGAGGAGTTTCTCCTGTGACTCCACGAGTTGGTCTTTGAGGATGGGGAGCTGCTCCCAGCCGCCTCTCGTGGCATGGATGAAGCTCGACTTGATACGGGAGGTCTCTTTCACATCCTGCGAGCCGGTAGTCAAGCAGTTAGCACACAAAACCAAATGCTCTATAAGGATTAGGGGCTAAAAGACTCTTACAAAGTAAGCCGACGTGAGCCCGTTGTTAACCACATCAGATAGGAGCCCCACCGTGTGCTTCATCCACAGGCGGAGCTCCTCGACGTGCTCCCATTTCTCCGCCTCCTTCCGGTCGTCCAAAAAGATGTTGGGTTCGAACGGGTCGGTGGAAGCCTGGATGCGGATCCGGTCGGGACACCAGTTCTCCATCTCCTGGTCGGCGCGCACCTTGACGCCTCGGATGAGCTCCTCGACGGTTTCGAGAGACCCCCCGTGGCGCAGGAACAGGTCGATGAGAGAGGGGAGCCGCCCGTCGTCGTCCACCGTTTTCCACGTCCCAGTCTTGCTCCCACCACCGCCTTCCGACGTCCCGATCTCATCTTCCTCGGAGGGGACGCGCTCCTCCCACGATCGACGCCCCCGAAGGAACCCCGGCGCGATCCCGTCCATACCGTAGATCATCCTCCTGATCTCAGAATCAGGGTCGGCGGGAGTGTGCGACATGCAGACGAGCGCCACTATGCCGTCCGCCCGCCCTGATTCTGCAGGGATCGCGGCCGGCGCCCCCGGAGGGAGCCACGCCGGGGTCGGAGGTCCAAAAGCCGGCAGGCCCTCCTCCTGGTTTCCAGGCTCCTGTGGCACTTCCAGCTCAGGTTGGGGCGGATCAAGCGGCTTCGCCAGCTGCTGGCCCCCCTGCTGCTGCTGCTCTTGGAGCTCCTACGGCTCCGGTCGACGTTCCTGCTCCTGCAGTTGCCGCCGCACCTCTTGCTCCCGCTCCTCCTCCTCCTTCTTCCTCTGCTCCACGATGGAGCGAAGACTGGAAGGCCAGGGCGTCCGTCCCGCGACAAGAGAGGTCGGGGCCTCCTTGTCCATAGGATGGGCATCCCTCGAGGTCCCGTCACCACCAGACCCATCACTAATGGTAAAAGGATCCCCCTCGACCCCCGATCGGGGAGGCTCGGGGGCTCCCTCCTGCCCTTGGGGCCGAGGCGCCTTGGCTTGCTTTGGCGACAACGGGGCAGGCTCACCCGCCATGGGACGGGGTGGGGCACTCTCAGTGCTGGTTGGTGGTTGAGGGTCAGAGGAGCCTATAGAACGCAAAACAAAGGTTAGTCACTATGGTGGCCGACGTAAGAACAACACAAATCCCATGAATGAGCTGCTAACCTGAGTCCTTGGAGGCCGCTCCCACCTTGAGCCTTTTCACCATTGAAGGCTGGGCCTGCTCAAGCGTCCGCTTCAATCTGAGGAAAGAGGAACGGGCATAAAGAAGACCGTTATACAAGAAAACGCAAAGAATCAGGAGAATAAGAATCACAGCGTCGAAGGACTTACCCCACAGGGAGAACGGCTCGCCTGCCGGTACCTCGACCGGTGGGCCTCGAGCCACCACGTGTCAAGGCCCTAGGCCCCTCAAGGGCATGCGCTGGTCTTGGCCCGGCGTCTCCCGCCGGGCGAGCACCGGGACTAGCGCTCCTGCGGCTGGTCTCTCCCTTCTCAGAGGCCGCGACGCGACCGCGGGTGAACGGCCCCGTCGCCTGGGGCTTAGCCCGAACACCCGCCTTTGGTGTAGGAGGAGGTTGGGGGCGCGGGGTGGCCCGACTTGTCGTAGGAATAGGAGGGGTGTCAGCACGGGGGCGGTGAGATCCGCCTGTCCCCTCCTTTGGCGCTCCCATCCGTGGGGCGTCGATGTCGCCTCGAGGGGAACCCTCGAGGATCCGGTCGAGGCGAGACGCCATCCCCTCGGAATCGTCGCTGTCGTCATCGCCGACCCCACCATCATCCTCACTGGGGGATTCTTCTTCAGGCTCCCCCCTCTGCCTGGACTTAGCTCGACGCGCCTCTAGCGCTTGGCGGTCGAGGTTCTTCTTCCTTTTCCCTTTCTTCTCAGAGTCCTTGGCGGACTTTTGTTTCTTGGCGGACCGGCGCCGTTTGTCACGGTCGACCTCGTCCTCCTTTACTGGAGGCCTCGAGGACCGGACATCGATTTGTCCCTGCCAGAACAAAGGCAAGTTTAAAGAGGGATCAAAAGAAATCAAGAATCAGAGCCATGTACAAGAAAGGAACGTACCAGGTCAATCGAGCCCGCATCGGGCCTCATGGGGAAGTCATTGATGTGCTCCGGCTTGAACTCGCCGGCAACGGCCGCCCTAACCCGGGCCACGGCTTCATCGTCCGCCAGAGCCTCGTTGGACATCCAGCACGCCTCGAGGTCCCGGGACAAAACGTCGGGCCCCATCTCATCCATCCTCAGCGGCCAAGACATTAGTGGGAGAACTCTTCGACGATGAACAGTCGAGAGGACGAGAGCGGCAGACAAGCCCTCCAAGCGTAACCTCTTCAGGGCATCGAGGAGGGGGTCAAGCCGCGACTGGTGGACTTGGACGACGCCGTATGTCCAGTTCTTCGGGCGCTCCGTGATTAGGTGGCCGGTGTAGGCAGGAAGAAGGCCGTCGTCGTTCCGCAGATAGAACCACTGAGAGTCCCACCCGGCGTGGTTCGACGTTAACCCCACCGGGATGTACTCGCGTGGCCTCTCTGTTTTCCCCGTCTTCAGCACCAGGTTCAAGCACCCAGCCCGCACGGGCTTCCTCACTCCGGCGGCTCCAGCGGGGGCGTTGAAAAGCTCGCCCTTGTAGAGGTGGAGCCACAGCTCCCAGTGGGGCATCATCCCCAAATAACCCTCACACACCGTGGCAAAGACCACCGCGATAGTAATGGCATTTGGGGAGAAGTGCTAAAGCTCCACCCCGTAATGGTGGCAGAGCGCCCGCATGAAGCGGCTTGGCGGAGCGCCCAAGCTGTGGCGGTGGAACTTGGCAAAAGAAACCACGTAGCCCTTGTGCGGCCTGGGTTCCCGGTGGTCCGCCGCCGGTGCGATCCATTTTAGCGGTGACAACGACGTGCGGCAGCGTAGGAGTCCCTCCCTCTCGAGCTCCAACAACCGGCGTTCCGTCATCGACGATGGGCGCCAGTCGTCGGCGGCGACGAGTCTCACAGGCATCTTGGACGGAAGGAGGGTGGATTCGCTACTGCTCGAGGGGTTGCGCGCGTGTGAGATGGCGAGAGAGCTAAGATGGCGAGAGGGCTAAGGCAAGAATGAAGACAGAAGGCAGAAGGGAGAACGGCGGCGATGCCACGGGATATTTATAGGCAGCAACCCGCCAATGGACAGATCCAACAAATGAGGTAACTCCCCCCGTAAATGCGCCGCCTAACGGTATTTTTCCTCCTCACAGACGGGACGCTCTGAATTCTGCGACGGTACCGTGTCGCAACGGCTCCCGCCTGAAAAGGCGCGCCCAACGGGCAAAAAAAAAAACGAACCGCCGCGGCCTCTTCCTTCCCTTGTAAGCCAAGGAACGCACCCATGAAAGCCTCGAGAGGTCGCAGGCTGACCCACCGAAAGGGTTCGACAGCCGATCTCGAGCACCAGAGTCAGGGATCCCTAGTGAGTGGTCGAAAATCGAGGCGCGCCTCGGAGACTCGCTAGGGATGTCCAAGGTAGGGTCGAGACAGTCTATAGGAATCCCCCCGACGGGAGGCATCGAGCCACTGGACTCTATCGAACGAGACCAGCATCCCCGACCACGTCGACCCCGCTTTATCAGAATGCCTCCGGGCTACAGCTGACCCCCTCGAAAGGGGCACAGATATTCACTTGGACTACCCGTTAGGAGCTCAATCTGGGGTGGATGACGCTCGCTCTATCCAGTGTACGTCGAAACCCCCGCGCAAAGCGACCCAATCAGAACCTTCCACCACTGGTGTCGACAGTGTTTCTGCAAATTAGGCAATGTAACCCTCGAAGGAGTCACAAACTCCTCCAAGGGCTCGGGGGCTACCCCCGTGGGGTCGCTCGCGCGCCCCCACAGAAATTCGACCGCAAAATAAAGCCTCCACTCAAGCGCCAGCGCTCAAATGGAGACTCGAGGGCTACTGTCGAGGGTATCAGTAAGGGGTATCCTAACTAATGCACATAATGAGATTACCCGCACTCAGGTCGAGACCCTCAACTCGACGCTCTAGTCAGTCATACGTATAGTCATCGACGACCGCAGCCTCGAAGATGGAAAAGGCGTCGGGCAAATCGGTCAGGGCTCGAGCGCCAGCTACCGTCGAATATGGAAACAGGCTCGAGCGAACCAGGAGGCGTCGAGCGCAAGGACGCCGCCCGCCGCCTGACGCGCACACGGGAACCAGGGCATTTAATGCGCCTGTCGCATTCTCAACTAACACGCCAGTCACGGGAAGCGTGATGGGGAACAGGCACCCGTCCCGTCATTCTTTTTGCAGCCTTCCCCACCAAACTACCCAGAGTGTGTCAGGGCGTGGGAAGCAGGGATGGAACGTCTAATCAGGACCCCCTCGAGACATCCAAGGTCAGCACTCTGGATACCAGGGCGTTACAAGGCGTCCGACCCTCGACCAGACATGTTTCCTTCTTGGGGAAGGTCTGGGCGTCGACTGACAACTCTGCGACCACTCCGACATATCCGCCTCTATACCGTACAGGTGTGCAACCGGTGAACCAGTCCAAGACGGCGCACAGAGCAGGATACCGGGGCACGTCTAATCATCATCAAGCTACCAGGACGGGACGGCTCGAGACCACGCCGGTACGGAGGCCTCTAGTAGGTCAGCGCGCCATGCCTCTATCGACCCCTACCCTGGCACCTATACTTGTACCCTGGGCTTCTCTTTGGAACTATAAAAGGGGAGGCCCGGGAGCGAACACAAAAAAGACAACACATCACGCAACACTACTCCCATACGCAGTAGAACTTCCACCTTACTCCATACCACGCTTGTATTCACCCCCGTACAAGCACTTAGGTGCAGAATAATACAAAATCTCTCCCCCCGCTGGACGTAGGGCCTTCTCTTGCCCGAACCAGGATGAATCTTTGTGTGTCTTTTTGCATCACCATCTGGGAAAGGGAGCACACATACAAATTTACTCGTTGGTGTGACCCCCCGTGGGGAAAATGCCGATAATTATCAAGGAAGATGATAAACATAGCAATCACTCCCCTATAATAATGTTGCTCTGCCTGCCTTATACACGGGAGGGGGACTATATAAGAATCAATGGAGCTGTCACCACCACGAACTACCCCACGATCCGGCATATAGGATACAATCGCAGATAAATATGGTATAGGCACCACGCCTACACATTTACCCATGGATCCCATGGATAAACGCTATATGGTCCTAAACATGTATATAATTCCAATCTAACTAAGCCAAGCATATAACTATGATAAACTAAGAACAATATAATTGCAAATATAAACAAGTAGAGCAAAGTCATAATCAATATATTGAAATAGAACAAAGTTGTATTCATAATATTGAAGAACAATGATGAACAATTGAAGAATAGTAGAGGAATTACCAAGAATCCTCTTGACTGATCCAGAAACCAATCAAAGATTGAATCATTCTAGTTCTAATCCTATGTAGCTATGCTAGACTAGAGATCTAGTTGATGTGGTGGCTCTAGGGCTTGATCAGAGACTCTCCTCCTGATGAATGAATTAGGGTTTGAGGAATGAGAATGAGTGCCTCCTCTAGGGGCTAGGGGGCCTGCTTATATAGCCCCTCCAAATGAATATGGGCCGTCGGATCAAACCGACCTTAATCGCATGCTTTTCCTTAATCCTTTAGGTCGGTGGAGCATTATCCACGAGATGGAGCCTGATTCGCTGAGAGCCTTGGGCAGGCACCCATGGGGGGACGGCAGGTGCCTAGCCCCCGGGCCCGCTCAGCCTCCCGCTCATTCCCGTGCACGTTAATATCTCTATGTAAACCTAACGTGTGGACCTTTCCTCCATATTATTTGATAACCCCCTACAGAAATAGACAAACACCAAAACTCGTAGAATTCTGTCAGATAAAACCCTAAGTCTGGGTGTTGGTAACATTTGGATCCTTTTCTTTATTTATTTGATTATTATATTTGATACTTAAGGACCGTCAACAGGTACCCCACTGGACATCTGTGACAAAAAGATCAAAAGCTGACCAAGAGTCAGGCTCGACGATCCTCTACAGACATGGGTTCATCGACCTTGTGGCTCGACCCACAGCACTTATAGCTATCAATTCCGGCCTCGAATACGGAAATACGGTCGAGCGAACGACCAGAGGCTCGATAGCATGCAACTGTCGATTATGGAAACAAGCGTCGAGCGAATCGACCAGCCTCGAGCGCAAAAGCGCTCTCCCACCGTCTGTCACAGGTATGAGAGTTAGGGCATTTAATTCAATTGACAGGCTCCCACCTAACCTGGTAGGCACGGGAAATGTGATAGGGGATCGTGTGCCGATCAAATCCCATCTTTTCCAGCTTTATGCTCAAAATTAGAGAAATGAATGTGTTGGTACAGTTGCAACAGGCATAATATCCCATCAAGAGACCCCTCAAGGCAGTAGAGTCAGCACTCCCATACACCAAAGCTACCTATACCACCGTACCCTTGAACCCACATACTCCTTCCCAGAGAAGGATCGGGCGACGGAAGTCAGCGCTCTAACCACTCCGGACGCTATGTCTGCTACGGAGTACAATTGTGTGCATATGCAGGCCAATACTAGATGGCGTATGAGAGAAAAGTTCAGGAGATACACACATAATCATCGCCAAGTACACTACGAACAAGACGGATTGAGATCACGCCGGTACGGAAGCCTCGAGTAGACCAGCGCCATACCCCTATCGAGGCCTATTCTAAATGCCTATACCCTGTAACCCTGAGCCTTCCCTTGGACTATAAAAGGGGACACTAAGGACAAGCAATAGAGGAGACATACGAGACGTAGAACACCATCCGTACATCCCCACATCCTACTAGGACTTAGAAATTCCTGCAGCACTCTCTTGTATTTACCCCTGTACAAGCACTTAGGTGCAAGATAATATAAACACTCCCTCCCCCGCTGGACGTAGGGCCTTACTTTGCCCGAACCAGGATAAATCTATGTGTTAATCTTGCACCACCATCCGGAAAGGAGAGCACGCATACAAATTTACTCGTTGGTGTAACCCCTCATTTTCAAAACACCGACACTTGGTAAGGCTAACATCATGGTGGATGCATTGAGCCATAAATCAAACTATCATGAAGTCCAGCCTTTGTTTGAGGATGGATTCAACCTGATGCATCTCGAAGTTCTATATCACATAAAGCTCAGTTATTCACTTGAGAGCCAAGTTATAGAGGGTTAGAAAACTGTCATGGGTATTTTTCATATCAAGGAAAAGATCATGGACGACCCCAAGACATGGTTCTGAGTAGATGAACACGGAGTACTCTGGTTTCAAAATAGTTTAGTGGTTCCTATGAACCGAGAGCTAAAGAATCTGATTATGGACGAGGCACATCTTTTGAAGCTATCCATCCATCTGGGGAGTAGCAAGACATAACAAGATCTGAGACCCCACTTTTGGTGGACTAAGATAAAAAAGGAAATAGCAGCTTATATGGCCCGGTTGACACATGTTGTAGAGTCAAGGCTATAGACATGAAGCCAATAGGGTTGTTGCAACCGCTGTCAGTTCCAACCTAGAAGTGGGAAGAAATAAACATGGATTTTATAATAAGACTGCCGACTACAAGAAAGGTAAATGACTCCATCTAGGTGATTGTTGATCGATTGACTAAATCAGCTCATTTTCTATCAGTTAAAACTACGTATAGAGCACCGCAGTATGCTGACTTGTACATAGCTAAGATTGTCAAATTACATGGTATTCCTAAAACCATCATGTCAGATAGAGGTCCGCAGTTCACCACTCATTTTTGGGAGTGAAAGCATAAGAGTTTAGGCACCAGCCTAGTGAGGAGTACAACATATCATCCTCAAACTTCAGGCCAAACAGAGAGACTTAATCACGTCCTCCTAGAAGACATGCTGAGAGCTTGCGTGTTTTCTTCAAAGGGTTCTTGGGAGACATGGTTAGCTTTTAATTGAATTCTCTTACAACAATAGCTATCAAGATTGTATCAAGATGGCTCCGTTCGAAGCCTTGTATGGTCGAAAGTGTAGAACTCCGTTAAACTAGGTTGAACCCGGTGAAAGGAGGTACTATGGCATCGACTTCGTGAAAGAAGCTGAGAAAAGAGTACAAATCAAACAACAACACATGAAAGCCACACAATCGTGTCAAAAAAGTTATGCTGATAAGAGGAGAAGGCCAGTTGAGTTTGCTGTAGGTGATAATGTATACCTCAAGGTCACACCAATGAAGAAAGTGCAGCGCTTTAGGGTTTCGAAGTAAGCTTGCACCGAGAGACATAGTACCTTATCAGATATTAGAACAGAAAGGCCCTGTGGCCTTTAAGATACAGTTGCCTGAGGAGTTAAGTTCTATCTTTCCAGTACTCCACGTGTCCCAATTAAGAAAGTGTCTGAAGGTACTTGAGCAAAGAATTGAACCCTGAGGTGTCAAGATAATTGCGGACCTAGAGTATAAGGAGCGAGTAACCAGAAATATAATTTTGAAAACTTACAAAGTTGTGTGGAGTCATCAAGATGACAGAGATGCCACCTGGGAGACAGAGGATTGCCTAAAAGAAGTTTACCCAAAATTTCATAAGAAATGATTAGTAACTCAAAATCTCGAGAAGAGATTTCATTAAGGGGGAAGGGTTGTAACATCCTAGGTGTTAAGCATGCACTAAGTCTCATAAATCATGCATAAGCACTCTCATACAGCATGAGCATCCCATCATATGTGCATTTTAAATTAAATATGATTTTATGTGTATATTTTAAATAGATTTAATTATGCTAGATTACCATGCTTGTTTTAAAAATTGTGTGTGATGCCCAAACTTTGTTGGTTTATGTTTCAGATGAATTAAAAAAAAATTTGTGAAATTTTTGGAGCTCTAGAATTGGAGAACTTGAATTTATTTCAAAAATCCCCAAAATGAATTTCTTTAAACCTAGAACTAGTTTTAATTTGTAATTCAAATTCTATTTAGAATTTTGAGTTGCAACTTAAAGCAAAGTTGTTTTTGGGGCAAACTCTAAAAATGCTTTTAAATTGATGAATTTTGAATTTGAAAACATTTGAGAAAATAAATTAAAAAAATAAAAAAGAAAATCGGGACAGGGGACCAGCGGGCCGCCGCCTCGCTTTTGGCCCAACGGGCGAAGCCGGTCTAGCCCGCGCACGCACCCCCTCCCTCCTCCCACGCCCGCGCGGCCGGCCCTCCCCGCCGTGGCCGACCGCGGCAGAACGCGCGCGTCGCGTGGCAGGCGTGCGGCTGTCACGCCGGCCACTCCGTAGACCGGTCGAGACTAGAAGGGAGACAACAGTTCTCACCTCGCTCTTCACCACCATTTGCGCTTGCTCTCGCCTCCTCTCTCGCTCTATCGCCTCCGCTCTGTGCTCGCTAGAACCACCGTCGCCATTGGAGCTTCCGAGCTCCGCCTCGGTCGTTCCCCTCCGACGAGCCAACCATTCTCCAATTCCTTACTCCCCGAGCTCTGCTTCCATCTCGCCGTCCTAGAACGAGTCTCCTAGTGCCTTGTGGCACTCGGTAAGGACCTCTCCACCCTTATCGCCTTCTCTGGCATGAATGCCGCCGCGGCTCGCGCGGCCAGCACGCTGCTGAACCTCTCTCATCCCCTCTCCTTGCGCATTGCATTCGCCTTGGCCTCGCCTAACTCCCGCTCACCTCAGTTTGTGCTCTATTGGGCCGGCGATGAGCTCGCCCTGAGCTAGCTCTGGTAGAGTTTGGAGGTCCATCGTGTTCGCCTCAAGCTGTAGAACATTTGTGGGTACTTGTGTTCTCCTTGGGGATCACCGGCGGTGAGCTCTGGCTCACCGGAGCTCTCCTCGCCCCTACGGTGGCTGACGGGTGGGACCCCGTGGCCCACCTGTCGGTCACTCGACGCCACAGGGGGTGCACTGCACCGGGTGAACCTAGCAGAGGTCCACTGTTTTTTATTTCTGATTTTAAGAAAATGATTTTGAGAAAAGGATTTAAATCTTGGAAAATCCATAACTTGAGTTCTAGGTCTCCAGAAATGGTAAAACAAATTTTGTTGTACTCTATAAATGTAAATCTACAGTTTGATACCATTGCATGTTATGTTTGAATATTTTTTGTATAAGTTTAATTAATACAAGTAATTGTCGTTTCTTAGAAAATGCACAGAAAATAAAATATGTACCAGAAAAATATGATTCTTGTTTTAATAGCTTTGCATGAATGTGTAGTTACTGGGAAAAATAAGAAACACAATATTTACTGTATTAAATGATTTATGTTGATTTAAATGCTTGCATGGTAGTAGTTTATGATTTTTAATAATTAATCTGATCATGCAATTAATGTCTAAAATATTGTGAGCCTTTCTTATGTCGTTAAGTAATTTAGAAAATTATGAAATCTGTTGTTTGACACTTTTACATGAGTAGGGTATTTTGCCCTATTTATATTAATAAACTTGTGAATTTTTTGTGGGCCACGTTCCTTGCCCAAATGCTATAAAAAATTGGTTTGTGGGCTGCTGTAATTTTTATAGAATTTATTCAAGTACAGAACTACATGCTACTGTTATAAGCCTAGCAATTGATAAATAATTAAACACTTGCTATGCATGAAATTAGTGGAGTTAAATAAGTTTAGTGTATCTTTGAAGCACTATGATAACTTGCTGGTTTAGTAGTAGCTTGTAGAAGAGAATGCAATAGATGGCTTGCCTCGGTTACATGTTCTTAGATGATGTTGACTACTTAGTTGTAATAATTCGTTGTTTTCTTTATCATGACTCTTCTCTACCGGAGAAGAAGTATGCACTTACTCCGTAAAAATCATATCATGATCAGCTTGCCTTCACTTGCATACAACTGCACCTTGCTTATTTGTGCATATGCATCATACAGACTCGTAGAAGAACGAGGTAGGGCCCGAGGAGCAGGAGGAGACCCCGGTGCAGGAACTTCTAGAGGGACACAAGCCGGAAGAAGAGCTTCATGATTGATGATTTTGTTGCACTAAGTTATAGGAGTTGCTTGACACCATTGATGCATGGTTATTCCTTGAATTTACCACCTGTCTACCTGCCTTGTCCTAAGTAGTGTAGGCTCGAAGTCTATGCTTAGCTTGCCTAGTACGGTAGAAGTCGGGTGATTTCCTATCACCTACGATATATAGGTGGATACCAAATGGTTTAGTTGTTTGATGGTATCATGGGAAATTACCAAGTATGCGAAAGTATTTTGAGACTAGGTAGAATCTTATGGGTGTTGACGGTCCTTAAGTATCAAATTTAATTATCAAATAAACAAAGAAATGGATCCAAATAAAATCAACATCTAGACTTAGGGTTTTATCTGACAGAATTCCACGAGTTTTGGTGTTTGTCTATTTCTGCAGGGGGTTATCAGGAAATACGGAAGAAAGGCCCACACGTCAGGATTACATAGAGATATTAACGTGCCACGCAATTATCTTACATCTAGAAGACTCCAGAAGCCACGGGAAGGAAGCGGAGGCTGAACGGGGCCAGAGGCTGGGCGCCCGCCCTGACTTGGAGCCCAATCAGGACTCTTTCTCTCGGGAGATCTCCACCGACCTAAAGGATCAAGAATAACCGTTCAATCAATGTCGGTTTGATCCGATGACCCAGGTTCACTTGATGGGACTATATAACCAGACCCCCTGGCCCCTGGAGGAGGCACCCCTTGATCATTATTCATTATTCATAGATAGAGCAAAAGCTAGGGTTTAGAGATGAGAGCTCTCGTCTCTTCTCTAAACTAGAGTAGATCTAGATAATAGCAAGATGGAGAGCGAAGGAGGATTAGAGGAGAGGCCGGCCTGTCGGTTCTTCCTCCGGTTGTACTTCGTCATGATCAAGCTCTAATCAAGCTTGCTCATGGGATGACTCTGGTAATCTACTTCTAATTCATTATGCAATTACTAATTATGTATGTTCTGGTTCACAACTCTTTTGAGTACTTTAATCTATAGGACGCTATAGGTGAGAGTTGTAGTATAGGTGTAAGCAAGGTGCTTAGATCTAGATTACTTGTGGATATCCCCTGTCTAGCTGGATCGTGTGGTAGGCCGCGTAGGTGACAGTTACGTTGGTCCTCTGTAGTCCACCTCTCGTTAGCATGACGGGTAGGGTTTATCGGCCTAAGGATAAGCATCCTTTGTGGTGTACTCTTATCACGTGGTTCGTCCTAGACATAGACATACCCCTTTGAAGTAGAGAAACCATAGTTATCCTCTCTATTCTGCTACCATCGCCCATATACTAGAATTGCTCTATTCTCTATTCCCATATTATCACCCACTGTTATCTTACCTTTAATATTGTTCTTATTCGATTCGATCATCTTTCCTATTTATACTTATCTATCTATCTTGGTTAAGTTAGAGCGTAGTTGGTTCTCCCGTTTCCTTGTGGATACGATAAAACCTTTAACCGGGTAAAAGCTATAACGGTATCCGTGCGCTTGCGGATTATCTGTGTGTGTATAAATACCATAGTACACTCTAGTGCCATGCTGGGGATGACAATCTAGAATTCAAGTGGTGTTAGCAAGTGTCAACAAGCATTTTTGGCGTCGTTGCCGGGGAAACGGCTGCTGAGTTGACTACGAACTAGCTTAATCATTTTCTAAAAAAAAATAAAAAAAAATTCCTTTTATCCTTTGCCTCATCTC
Organism: Sorghum bicolor; assembly: GCF_000003195.3. Lineage (NCBI taxonomy): Eukaryota > Viridiplantae > Streptophyta > Magnoliopsida > Poales > Poaceae > Sorghum > Sorghum bicolor. Next base: position 41,008,994 of record NC_012877.2, on the reverse strand, counting down.
TGCTAATCTTTCTTCTTATCTAATCCTTGATCTCTGGTCTATCATGAATTCAAACATGTCTATCTATGAATTTCATAGACCTACGGGCACACATCTCGAACCACCAAAATCTTCAAAGCCTATCATAGCATCTAGTTTTGAGATAGACCCCGAATACATAGAATTTTTTCAAAAACAACCTTTCTCAGGAGAAGGTGAGGAAAACCCATACACCACACCTAAGAGAGTTTTATCGAGTCTGTGACCTCCTTCGCATAGAAGGAATGTCCGATGAGACCCTTAAATGGAAGCTCTTTCCGTTCTCTTTAACAGAAAAGCTAGACATTGGTACATACTCAAAGTATGGAGTGTTCATGGAGATTGGAAGGAGTTACATAATAGTTTTCTTTTAAAATATTTTCCAATCTCTAAAGTGGCAGAACTTCGGCGTGAGATTATTTCTTTCAGACAACTGGAAGAAGAATCTCTTAGGAAATCATGGGACCGCTTTATTAACCTTACTCTCACTGGCCCAAAGCTTTCTATTCCAGAAGAAGTTCTTCTAATTCACTTTTTTTAGGGCCTTAGTGGGGAAAATAAGCAAACCTTGAATACAGCCTCTAGAGGATCCTTCTATCACCTACCTGCTAGTGAAGCTTGGAATTTGATTGATTTATTAAGTGGAAAGTCTCCTAGCTTTTATATCCCTGAGAAAGAGAAAGAACCAGTTCCTAGACAAGAAGAAGAAGTTTCGATAGCCAGATCACAACCACTTCAATCCCAAACTTTAGCTATCGATCCTAAACCATCAATACCCCAAAATTCTCCAAGGGAGGAAGGAATTCCGACCTTGAATCTTTCAGATGCTGATGGTTTAGACTTCTGGTTCCATAAGAGACCTTCAAGCAGGGATAATTCAAATCCTCGCAATAATGGTTCTCTTAGAGAATGTCCCGGTTCCTGTTATGAAGAGGTCGAGGATGACACATCAAGTAAAGGAGAGCTAAGCCATATTGAAAATTCTAACACCTCCCCTTTCCTGATCACAAGTTCTAAATGGCTAGAATGTGTAGAATGGATGGATAAGGAAGAAGCCTTAATGAATTCTGACTTTGGTTCAATTTCAAATGGTGAGTTCTTGACTCCCTTTGAAGATGGGATTCATCCAACTATAGAAGAGGACATAAGTGAGACCAATCCAAGAGGAACTCTGAACATTCAGATTGGAGACGAAGATAACATTAATGAGCATGGAATTTATTTCATAGCCACTTTGTTTACTCCATGCTCATATGCAACATCTTCCCAATCTATTGGTCTCTCCAACATCACCACATTTGAGATCTCCAACCCGCTCTTCCTTTCTAATTATAAAAACTTTAAAAGGGCGGTTGTCGATGCATATGTCTATAATAAATATTGCAGATCTCGTTGAGTTGATCTTGATTCAAGTCAGCGTTGGAAGGGAAACCACTTCACCGACTTAAATTGATGGTTTCCCAAGGACAAGCTTAGTGTCCTAAAATAAGCACTGATCAGATCGCAACATGAGTTTTTAATTATTTGCAACATTACCTTGTGTATTGAGCATATAAGGATAATTGTAAAAATATTCCTTCGGGTATTCTTGTCACTAACCTTTCCAGGATTGGAACAAGAAGATCAGATGAATGACAAGCAAGTACAAGGTATGTCCAACCAATCATCATGCAACACTGAATTAAATTCATCCAAACTTGAATTCTGCAAAATTCAAGCTTGGGAAGTACTTTACATAAAAACATCCTTTGTCATGTTGCTATGTTGGTTGTCCCTACCTTTAAGACATGCTCAATTTGTTAAATACTAATCACACTACTTCATCTCCACTTGAGTAGATCTCTATAAATGCTGTCATGCTACCTTTGTCTATTTACTAGTAAGTGTTAGTTTGGAAGTACTGCACATACTTCTATTGGCTTTTAAATTAAGCATGGTGCTTAGGTTAAACAGCCTTCCTTAATCTGATTAGACATGGAATCTAGTTCGGTTATTGAACTAAAAACTGCTTGTGTAGACATTGGTATATTTTTGTCGGACTAACCCCTGCAGAAAAACTTTCAATATCGATTTGGGAAGTCCTGAGATAAACTCACATCAGAGACGAAGAGAGTGACACATGAAGTTTAACAATTTGCACAAGAAGGACATAGCTCATTCATCATAGAGAGATGATCCATGGAGGGTGCCACAAACACGATGCACAACCGCTAAGAAAGGAAAGCTTCCACAAGGTGATACTGTACCATCACTCTTCAAGCAAGGTAACATCTTAAGGTACTTGACTATCACTTTTATAAGCTTCTCCTTGGTTCTGGCGTTCATATAAATAAAAGAGACAAACATGTATGATTTACAACTCTAGATTAACCAACCCAACTGATTCAACATGTTTAGTCCTTTAATCCTTGTTCTTAGTACTACCTCCATGATCCCACACTCCTAATTATATGAGCTAAAATGTTACACATTCAATCATTGGGAGATATAAAGAAAAAGACATATACATAGATAGATTATCTTTCCATAAGGTTGAGCGATCTGATCTGACAAATGTTTTAATTACTACACTCATGATCTTATTATCCATCAAATTTGTCTTGCTCACTATGCTTAAGGTTAGAGAAGAACAAATACACTTTAGGTTCTGTTGGTGTTTTCCACCAACAGGACCCATGCACTTGATCTCTGCCTTGTCTCTATGAGCAGGTACACTTTGAGCAAAACACGGAGGAGTTTTATAACTCTCAGACTCTACCAAGTAAAGCACCTGAATCAAATGACGCACCTGAAGAATGAACACGATGAGAAGTCTTGTTCAGAAGACTTAAAACATTGAATCCTCGCCGAAAGGTAAAAATTATCCTTTCTGCATTCCCTTTTCCCTTTAATTATATCACTTTCCTTAAATGGCTGGTTAGTTAATCATGCTATCTTGAAAAGAAAATAAAAATGTTAAAAAATACTAAGCCCCATGTGAGTATACGAGTGACATAAAACCCATAAGTACCATCACTGTGGTGGCATAAAAATAAAATAAATATTTCTTTTCTGATTTATAAAATAAAAATATAAAAACAGGGAGTAATATTTATTGAGGAAGCTCAACATGATAAAGGCTAAATATTTATGCTAACACTTAATTAGTTCCACAAGCTTTGTTGTCTATTTGAGCTCCACAGAATTTAAGAATCAAGAAGACTAGCATACGGAGGACACTCTAATCGCTGTCAGAATGCTGCTGACTTTCAAATACACCTCTGCCACCTGCTAGCTACATCAAGAGAAATTACGTCAAAATTCAGCTTGAGGGAGAGCACCCCCATTTATCTCGCTAAGTATTTCTACCTATCTTTATACTTATATTATATTAGAATATTAAAATACATAAACTATGAAAAAACAAATAAAGATTTTGTGCTTATATATATATCTTTTGCTTAGTGTGTTTAATAAATAAAGTGGCTATGCTAATCTGAATCTTAATAATAAAACTCTAGCATGGATATGATGAATAGTTGCTCTACCTAATTTGCAAATTTGAAGTTCTCTCTCAAGTTTAGACATAACTGTTATAATTTAAAGCTTGCTCTAGATCTAAATTTGTGGGATAAAAACTTGATCTAAAATCTAAGTTGTTAACGGATATGATATGGGAAGGTTGAGCTGTTGTTTATCTGTTCCTAGAGATGCTAGAATTCTAGAGAATTTTATCATTAGAAAATTTTTAAAATATTGCATGATGAGTTCCTGTATGATGAGAGTTTAAATTCCTACCACAGCCATATATACATGCTTGCTAGACTTTGAGCCACACGTTTATTATTTACTGCTTATGAGCATTGAGTGTGGTCAAGCTGTGTAGACACTTAGGAGCTTGTCATGTGGTTAAATCAAGATTCACTTGCACGTTCACTCATATATGCGACTTCTACTCCGGAAGTACCATCCACATATATCCATCCATGTCCATCTCCAGAACCACCCAAAAATATTCTACTCCTAATCCGGGAGAGAATAGCCAAAAATATTTCTGTTTTCCCTTGTGAAGTAAATGCTCAAGTTATCTTGCTACTACCATTTGCTATATTATCTCAAGAGATGAGTGCTCTGAAAAAAAATAAACGAGGAAATAAAAAGGGGCAAGTGCCCGGAACCTCGAAAGAAAGAAGTGAGACGAGAGGTAAAAATGGACAAGTGTCCGACAGTAGAATTAGGGGTACAAGATACCCACCTGAGAGAAAAGAAAAGAAAAGATAGAGCATCTCATTCTCCTCATAAAGTTTCAAAAAGCAAGGAAGGTATGTATCCCCTCAAAAGAGCAAAAGTAGAATTAGACTTTCACCATTATTATCACCATCATCACCATACACCATTCATCCGCCACACATGCACATCTTGGTTTGACTTATTGACTTGTTTCTCTGGATCCATGGTTTGACTATGCAATAAATGTCTTGTAAGTATGTATTAGCTGTCTCCCACCTATGAGCTCTAGATATTAAAGCCTTATTAGAGTAGGGTGAGAGAGAAGGCAATGTCACTATGCCTTATACCACAAATACCACATATCTTGAGAAAAGGCATATACCATCACTGCCTTGGTAAGGATCCAGAAATACCACAAAAGAGAGATTTAGAGAGTCATACAAGGAATCTCTGAGTTTTATTTGAAAACCTGTAAAAACTCCAGAGCTATAGCTGATCAAGAATAAGAGACATGGCACTTGGCTAGACTGTTCTATCTTTTAACTACTGAAGACAGAAGTGACGGTTACAAGTCCCATGGTGAAAGGTAAAGTAGGTAAGTTTTAGTTCTTGACAGCTTACTCTAACTCAGAGATGAGATCTTATTTAAAAGCATGTGTACCAGCAAATTATTAAGATATTGCAACAACTTCTGATCCATTGCTGAGTCTATCCTTGCTCAGGGACGAGCAAGAGGTAAGCTTGGGGAGTTTGTTGACGGTCCTTAAGTATCAAATTTAATTATCAAATAAACAAAGAAAATGATCCAAATGAAATCAACATCTAGACTTAGGGTTTTATCTGATAGAATTCCATGAGTTTTGGTGTTTGTCTATTTCTACAGGGGGTTATCAGGAAACACGGAAGAAAGGCCCACACGTCGGGATTACATAGAGATATTAATGTGCCTCGCAATTATCTTACATCTAGAAGACTCCAGAAGCCACGGGAAGGAAGCGGAGGCCGAACGGGGCCAGAGGCAGGGCGCCCGCCCTCCTGCCCTGGGCGCCCGCCCTAACTTGGAGCCCAATCAGGACTCTTTCTCTCGGGAGATCTCCACCGACCTAACCGTTCAATCAATCTCGGTTTGATCCGACGGCCCAGGTTCACTTGATGGGACTATATAACCAGACACCCTGGCCCCTGGAGGAGGCACCCCTTGATCATTATTCATTATTCATAGATAGAGCAAAAGCTAGGATTTAGAGATGAGAGCTCTCCTCTCTTCTCTAAACTAGAGTAGATCTAGATAGTAGCAAGATGGAGAGCGAAGGAGGATTAGAGGAGAGGCCGGCCTGTCGGTTCTTCCTCCGGTTGTACTTCGTCATGATCAAGCTCTAATCAAGCTTGCTGATGCGATGACTCTGGTAATCTACTTCTAATTCATTATGCAATTACTAATTATGTATGTTCTGGTTCACAACTCTTTTGAGTACTTTAATCTATAGGACGCTATAGGTGAGAGTTGTAGTATAGGTGTAAGCGAGGTGCTTAGATCTAGATTACTTGTGGATATCCCCTGTCTAGCTGGATCGTGTGGTAGGCCGCGTAGGTGACAGTTACGTTGGTCCTCTGTAGTCCACCTCTCGTTAGCAGGACGGGTAGGGTTTATCAGCCTAAGGATAAGCATCCTTTGTGGTGTACTCTTATCGCGTGGTTCGTCCCAGACATAGACATACCCCTTTGAAGTAGAGAAACCATAGTTATCCTCTCTATTCTGCTACCATCGCCCATATACTAGAATTGCTCTATTCTCTATTCCCATATTATCACTCACTGTTATCTTACCTTTAATATTGTTCTTATTCGATTCTATCATCTTTCCTACTTACACTTATCTATCTATCTTGGTTAAGTTAGAGCGTAGTTTGTTCTCCCGTTTCCCTGTGGATACGATAAAACCTTTAACCGGGTAAAAGCTATAACGGTATCCGTGCGCTTGCGGATTATCTGTGTGCGTATAAATACCATAGTACACTCTAGTGCCATGCTGGGGATGATAACCTTGTATTCAAGTGGTGTTAGCAAGTGTCAACAATGGGGGTGTTGGACCATAGTGCTTTTGCCTGTGTCGATTAAGGACCGATCGTTGACTATCCTCTTCTCATGTTGAACGCATGCCCCACACTTAGTTGGATGGATAAGCCGTTCTCACCACGAAGCCTGAACACTATCCAGGCCAAAGATTGGCCCGATGTACACGTTGTCTTGGTGGGTGGTTTAGGTGAACGAAAAGGGTGCGGTGTGCAACCTTAGTATACCTTGGATACCTCAGTCGCCGGAATAGTCCTCAGGTATGGGCGGTGCCTATTGAACCCACAAATTGGTCCTGGATAGTGTAATATGGTGACTTGTAGCTCACATGATCAGTGAGTGTGGTTTGTGTGGGGAATAACTCACCAGCTGGTCAGAAGTTGATTGGAATCACCATCGTTCTTGGATAGTGAGCACTTGACTTGAGCTTCGTCCTCGTAGTAAGGACTATGAAACACTGTGGTTATGGTATATGATGAAAATTGAATGCTATGTGATGTTGGTTCTATCATAATCAAATCAACTAGCTGCAATAGTACAGGTGCTAATCTAGATAATAGGTAATGCTACTTAATATGAGCTAAATAAAAGCGAGGGGGTTTCTATACTTAGTGGGTTAAGCTTTTCTGCAAAAGATGTCAAGCTATCCCACTATGCAGCCTTCATGATCCTTGAGAGTCATTTATTTCTGGTTTATGACGGGTAAGTCTAGCGGAGTATATTCTCGTCCTCCAGGTTCTATTCCCATGTTGTTTTTGCAGTTGGTCAGATGTATTATGGGTATTGCATCAACTGCTTGTACCCAGCAATGGGTGATGACTACACCAAGGGCATGGTCACTCTACCTCACCTTTTGCTTTTGTAGAAAAAAATCAGACTCTAGCACTGTAATAAACTATATATGTGTGTGTGTTTGGTTTCAAAACTAAAATACTTCCGCTACATGTGAACTTGGTTTGTAATAACTATGTTTGAACTCCGATGTAACTTCTAGAATGCTATGAACCGGATGTAACATATGGATTGTGATTGCTAAACTTATTACAATCTTAGCTGTGTGCACAGAAAAAGGTTTGAAATCCCTCGAGATTTCATGGACTATCGGGATTATATGGGCTTAAGCTTGATGGTTCGACTATGTGAATGGTCGCTATTACACTTAATCTCTTATAGTTTGGACAGCTCTATTATAGGCTCCTCTATGGGAACAGTAGCCTTGCTCTTAGGCTCCTCCCTAGGATAGTGTTTAGATCAATCCCAAAGGGGATCATTCTCCTCTCTAAATTCTTCTTAGCCATTGCTGAGTAAAAATGCATTGCTAGCTCTTAAGCAAGAGTAGAGAAGAGCTATGATGAGATGATATGAGACTAGGGGCACGGGTTGCTTATATAGGGGTTTGGAAAAGTATTTTTGGAAGTAAAATGACGAAGGATGGGAAGAAAATAGAAAGATTCACTTTTTATAAATAAGGAAGGTCTCAAGATGTAAATGGAGGAAGGTGGTGGCATATGGCTTTGGTGGAGGGGCAGGCGCCCCTAGGGTTTTGGGTGACAGCCCGACCCTCGAGCCTGCTGTTGACTGTCATTAACTTAGAAATATGACCATCAATTACTATAAAAAATAGGGAAATTTGGCAAACCAACATCACATATGCATTTATTTCTAACCTAGTTCCACATGTATTTGGAAGATAGTATTTTTTACACAACATGTGCACAAATACATGAGGACACCACAAAAGGCACTTTTCAACGCTTGATTACACTATCAAATAACCAAGACGTCAAGTGAAGTTTCTCTAGAGAAATTCCCCCTGACGCAGGCCTCAAGAGAAGAGGCCCAAGGTCCAAAATGTGAACCTGGAGGCCGAGGGGCGCCACCCAGGGACTAGCTGGTCCCTTGGGCCGGCCAGCCCCTGGCTGAGCCCTGTTGGCACCGCCTTTGTTGCACGGCTACATGTCGTTCCCTGGGTTCGGTGGATTGAGTGCTTATGCATAGATTGTGAGAGACCACCGCCTCAGTCAGCTGTATAAATAGGGGGTCATACCCCCCCCCCTCTCAACACACGAACACTTGAGCCATTCTCCATCTCCACTCACTAGTTGTAGTTCTTTTATTTTCTTGTTAGTAGAAGAGTAAGGCAAAGCTACCTTGGACAGCTTGACTCCTTGGAAGAAGGCCACTTGGGGTATGAATAGAATCATGAGTTCTTCCAAGTTCATTCTCTCATTATTTAATTATAGTCATGATTATGAACTGGAGTATAGTTGTGATATTATGCTATTGATATATGAACTAGAGTATATCTATGTGTCAATAGAGTGTCATCGTTAACATTATGCCTAATAAATACATTTCACTTAATTAAAGCTAGAGTTAGGTTGGATGTGGTGGTTCATCGCACCGCAAGGTGTGCCCAATTCATAACTTTTCGATCCATAGGGTCGGAGTCCCAGGGTGAGTTGGGTAGGCTCTGCATACGTAGGCGAGGTGCCTAGGTATGGAAAGGCAGGTGTCTACATGGTCCTTGCTTCAGTGAGGTGGATGGTGGCAGGTGGTGACAACCCTGTCCGTCCTTGGCATTCCCCCTGTTCGTTTGGTACGTAGGAGCCTAAATTGGCATGACGGTTGCTGACAGACCAGCATGGCATGTTCTCCTGATCCATATCACACTTAGCACTTATCCTTATTATGTGAATTGTATGAATATTAACTAACCGTAACATGACTATACTTGATTAATGCCTGCTCGTCTAGAAATCTTATTTTATTAGTTTCTCTTTTATTTATCATTTGAGATGAGCTCATTTGTGTGTCCATTATCTCTACTATCAATCATTATCCCCTATATGAACAGCTGGTTAATTAGCATAGTACTATTATTCATGATCATATCAAAATCTTAATCAAATGCCATCCTTTGGGAAAATACAAATAACGATACCCGAACACTCACCTGGTGAAATGCTACAAATGATAGCTCCGTGCACTTGCGGATTAATATCTAAAAGAAATCAAGGAACTATCAAGGTCAATACTAGTGACACTACTATACTTTAGTGATGTCTCTAAGTAAAATTGACACCCAACATTTCTGTCACAGTGGCTGGGGATAGGCTCTCTGCCTACTCCCAGTGACTATGTTAAGAAATGCTAACAAGCATTCTTGGCGCCGTTGCCGGGGAAGGCATAAATGATTAAGATTCATAATGTTATGTTCATAATAGTATGCTTGCAAGGTAGCCATTGTTTATGCAGGCTAACTTTGCTTGTTTTCTCCTATTGCGAGTGAAAACAGGGGTAGTATATGACCAGGTCCGATCTGCCGGAGAACTTTGTCAAAAACCCAGAAGAGTCATTCATGAACCACTTCCTCCAGCACCACATCTCCTGCCACATCTCCTCTACCGACAAATGACCTCATCCACCCCGCACCATCCACTACTACCGCTATGGCCAAGACTCTCCATGAATACTCTGTTCCTGATGTTGCCAACGTGCCCACCGGGCCCTCTGTCAACATTGGGAATAGAAACTTTGAGCTCTGCACTGGCCTCATCATGATGGTGCAGGCAAACCAATTCCATGGTTTGCCAAACGAGGACGCAAACACACATCTCCAACACATCCTCGAGCTCTGTGATACCATAGTCATCAAAGACGTCGCATCTACAATCATAAAGCTCCGTTTGTTTCCCTTTTCCCTTGTGGGAGAAGCGAAATAATTGTTCTACAAGGAAAAGGAAGCTCTCAACATGTGGGCCAAATGTTCTAAGGCGTTCCTCGCCAAGTTCTTCCCCATGAGCAAAACCAATGCCCTGAGGGGAAGAATTTCCAACTTCCAGCAGAACACCACCAAGTCAATTGCAGAGGCATTGGAAAGACTACAAGACTACATCCAAGCATGACCACACCATGACATCGATGATTGGTTAGTGCTCCAGTATTTCTATGATGGGCTAACCCAGATGTGTAGGGGGCACATTGATGCTACTGCTGGAGGAGCCTTCCTCTCCCTCACCATCAACAAAGCCACTGCACTGATCACTGAGATGGTGACGAACCAGAGCTAGGGGGGGGGAAGGAAAACACAAAAAGGGATCCATACCATTAAAGAAACAGATATGCTGGCCGCAAAATAGACCAGTTGATGAAAAGGTTGGATGATCGTGCCCAAGAGAAAGAAGCCATGACAAGCACCGTCAATGCCATAGACTCACTCATGACGTGTGAGGTCTGTGGAAACGTTGGCCAGTAAGGAAATGACTACCCCGAAACCCAAGAAGACGTAGCATTCATCAACAACGAGTTTCGCCAACTAGGTAATAACGGGTGGAACAACAAGCAATGTCCACCCTACCAAGGTAATTCGAACCACAATTCCAATTACAATTCAAATCAGCCTTCATTAAAAGATCTAGTGCTGGGCAAGCCAAAATTAATGAAAACCTCACTAAGAAACTTGCTCACCATGATAAAAATATAGAGAGCATAAATTTTAAACTAGAAAACTTGACTTCCTCTGTAAATGACCAATTAAATTTTAATAAGATACTTGAAAAGCAATTGGCTCCAATCACTGCTGTAGTCCCCATTAATAATAATGGTAAAATTCCTGCTCAACTTGAAAAATCTTGCGAAAACATGAATTCAGTGACCACGAGGGGGGTAAGACCACTCGTGAGCCATCATATCCTAACCAAGGTACAGGAAAAGAAAAAGGGCGAAAAGAAGTATAACCATCAAAAGCACATGATGAGGAGGTACAGGAAAAAGAGACAGCTCCACAAGACTATGTAGACACAAGTTATCTTCCATTTCCCATGAGAACACGCAAACAAGTTGGGGATGAGCGGTTTTCCCAGTTCATGGAAATGATCGAGAAGATACATGTGAGCGTCCATCTTATGGACATCTTACATGTACCCACATATGCAAAGTACATCAAGGATATTATCAACAACAAAAGGCCACTACCATCCAGAATAGTCGTAAAACTGTCAGAAGAGTGCAGTACAGCTATACTTGACTACCCTGAGAAAAAGAAGGACCCTGGATGCCCTACAATCGCCTACTCCATCGGAACCCAATACTTTAACCAACCCATTTGCGATCTGGGAGCTAGTGTGAGTGTCATGCCCAAATCCATCTATGACAGATTAACCCATAAGCCATTAGCACCCACAACAATGATGCTTCAACTGGCCGATTCATCACTATGATATCCAGCCGGGATTGCAGAAGACATACCTGTCAACATTCGGGATTGCTATGTGCCGGTAGACTTTGTGGTACTAGATATGGATGTCACAAAAGAGTCAACCCTCATCCTCGGTTGACCCTTTTTAAGTACTGCTAAAACACAGATCGATGTTGCATAAGGAGAAATCAGCTTCAACATCCATGAAAAGAAGAAAAATTCTCCTTCAAACCTAGAAAAGAGCAATGTTCAATGATCCACATTAAGTACAGTCGTAATCCCCAAGGACTACAAGAGGTGTACATCCAGCACCAACTTGTGAAGACCAACAAGAAAAATTCGGAGAAAAAGGGTAAGGGAACTCATAAAGAGGTTGAAAAGATAAGGATAAAGAAGGCACCAGGATAGGAAAAAGTTCCAAGAAAATTTGAAGCTCCACCAAAGATGAACAGAAAGGTTGAAGTCGCATTTGCCCCACCAGAGATGAAGAAGAAGGCCTGGCAACCCAACGTAAACATCCCAAAAACCACTCCCACATTACCAAAGAAGGCCAAGATGGTATGGCGAAAGAAGGTACCAGTCCCAGAAGCTAAATCTACATCGTCAAAAACAAAATAAAAAGTGAGCCATAAGCAAAGGATAAGCTTGGGGGAGGACCCCCAATTAGGTAAGTATCTTTTCCTATCGCTTTCTTTATTACTAATTAAAAAAATAAAAAGTAAATTTGTTGTATTATTTGAATAAAGTTGTCAACCCAAGTAACAATGATTCCACTCTCATATTTGACTAGGAATGCTTAAGTTCTCCCTATGTTGAAATGATGAATAGTTGCTCTATTTATAATTCATTATTTGCCTAGTTTGTAACTTAGTATTCCCTAATGTTTAAGTTCGATGGCTAACACGTCTTAACCTAATACTTGAGAAACTCGTCGGTTGCAAAAGCATGATTCCATTTCTAAGTTGTTGCAAGTTATGATATGCTAAATGGATTATGCTATATCTTAGTTCTAAGAGAAACTTGACATTCATAGTTTTCTTTTAAAAAAACATGTTCCTCAATGATTATAAAATCCTGCCATAGCCATATGACATAAATCCCAATTTCAACCTTTAGTCATATGCTGCTTGTACTTATATTGAGCTTTGTCAAATTCATGTGAACCTTGTGAGATATCCTTCATACATCCATGATTAAGATCACGTACACCCACTAAACAAAACACAGACTCAAAAGGGTCTCGCATCCATAAATAAAAATTCCATTGTGTTATAAACCTCTCTTCTAGAAATCTCAATAAGAAGGAGAATTGGGGTATATAGAAATAAACCATGTCAAAAGAGCATGGAGAAAATGAAAAGATGCCATGCCAAAGAAGCATGAGCAAAAAAAAGGAAAAAGAATAGCCCAATCTTCCCAAAAGCTATGTGATAGAAGGGGGGTGGAATAGCAAATGAAACAAAAATATTCTATACACTTGCACATCTTGGTCAAAGTGTATGTCTTGCATCTCCTTTGATCCAATCTTTGACTTAGCAACATTATGTAGTACAATAAGTGACCCATTTGAGGAACTTGTTTGTCAATTTTCAAAATTCTAAAACCTCCAGATAAAAGGTTGATCAAAGAATAAAAGACTAGTAAATATCTTATGTCGTTCTATCTTGCAACCACCTATGGATTGGGAAAGCAAAAGCCCCATAGAATTTTAAGTCAAAAGGGATAGATAAAACTGACAACTTATTTAAATCAAGGAGGAATATTTTGTTACAACCCTGGTACTTATGAATTGTATCGGCATTGAAGGAACTCCTGATCAACAACCCTAAAGCAACTGAATATTTGCTCAAGATGAACAAAGGTTTAGCTTGGGGGAGTTGTTGACAGTCATGAACCTAGAAATCTAACAATCGATTACTATCAAAAATAGGGAAATTTGGCAAACCAACATCACATATGCATTTATTTCTAACATAGTTCCACATGTATTTGGAAGATTGTATTTTTTATAGGACATGTGCACAAATACAGGAGGATACCACAAAAGGCGCTTTTCAACACATGATTACGCTATCAAATAACCAAGACGTCAAGTGAAGTTTCTTCAGAGCAATTCCCCCTGAAGCCGCCCTCATGAGAAGAGGACCAAGGTCCAACACGTGAAGCTGGAGGCCGAGGGGCACCACCCACAGACCGACCGGTCCCTTGGGCCAGCTGGCCCCTAGCTGAGCCCTATCGGCACTGCCTTTGTTGTGCGGTTGCATGGCACTCCCTGTCGGTGGATTGAGTGCTTATGCGCAGATTGTGGGAGAGCATCGCCTCACTCGGCTTTATAAATAGGGGGGCATACCCCCCTCTCAACACACACCAACACATGAGCCATTCTCCATCTCCACTCTCTAGTTGTAGTTCTTTTATTTTCTTGTTAGTAGAAGAGTAAGGCAAAGCTACCTTGGAGAGCTTGACTCCTTGGAAGAAGGCCACTTGGGGTATGAATGGAATCATGAGTTCTTCCAAGTTTATTCTCTCATTATTTAATTATAGTCATGATTATGAACTAGAGTATAGTTGTGATGTTATGCTATTGATATATGAACTACAATATAGTCTATGGGTCAATAGAGTGTCATCATTAACATTGTACCTAATAAATATATTTCACTTAATTAAAGCTAGAGTTAGGTTGGATGTGGTGGTTCATCGCACCGCAAGGTGTGGCCAATTCATAACTTGTCGATCCATAGGGTCGGAGTCCCAGGGTGAGTTGGGTAGACTCTGCATAAGTAGGCAAGGTGCCTGGGTATGCAGAGGCAGGTGTTTGCATGGCCCTTGCTTCAGTGAGGTGGATGGCGGCAGGTGGTGACAGCCTTGTCCATCCTTGCCATTCCCCTATGTATAAATTGGCGTGATGGTTGCTGGTAGACCAGTACAACATGTTCTCTTGATCCATATCACACATAGCACTAATCCTAATTATGTGAATTGTATGAATATTAACTAACCATAACATGACTATATTTGATTAATGCCTGCTCATCTAGAAATCTATTTTATTAGTTTCTCTTTTATTTATCATTTGAGATGAGCTCATTTCTGTGTACACTATATCTACTATCAATCCTTACCTCTATATGAACAGCTGGTTAATTTGCATAGTACTAGTATTCATGATCATATCAGAATCTTAATTCAGTGCCATCCTTTGAGAAAATATAAATAACAATACACAAATACTCACTTGGTGAAATGCTACAAACAATTGCTCCGTGTCCTTGCGGATTAATATCTAAAAGAGATCAAGGAACTATCAAGGTCAATACTAGTGACACTACTATACTTTAGTGATGTCTCTAAGTAAAATCGACACCCAACGTTTCTGGTGTAGTGGCTGGGGATAGTCTCTCTACCTACTCCTAGTGACTACGCTAAGAAATGCCAACACCTGCTCTGCCTCAACTTTTTTGTATACTTTAATAATTCTATTATTATTTGAAAAAAGTTGATTTTCTTTGATAATTCAAAAATAAAAAAGTCAGGCCTAAATAATTCAATTGAGGAAGAAAGTAATTACATCTACTTCCTCTAATTCATTTTTGGGCTCTAAAAATAATTTAAGGCGTTGACCATTTACCTTGAATAACGTACCTTCGTTGTTGCGAAGCATGACGGCTCCATGCGACGATGAGCTCACCACCTCGAACGGTTCTTCCCATTTGCTTTGAAGTTTTTCATGCCCGAAGAGCTTCACCCTGGAATTAAAAAGTAATACCTTATCGCCTGGGGTAAGCTCCTTATTCTTGATCCTTTTGTCATGCCATCTTTTACTCTCTCTTTATAAATCTTAGCATTGTGATATGCTTTTTCTCTCCACTCTTCTAGCTCAGGGTGTTGAATCTTCCTCTTGTCTCTAGCTACTTCCAAATCCATGTTCCATCTTTAGATAGCCCAGTGAGTTTTAAATTCTAGCTCTACTAGTAAGTGACAAGTTTGTCCATAGACAAGTTGATAGGGTGACATCCTGATAGGTGTCTTGTATGTTGTTCGATATGCCCAGAGTGCATCATGAAGCTTGTCCTTCTAAGCTATCCACATCTCATTTACTGTCTTCTGTAGAATATTCTTAATTTGCTTGTTTGATGTCTTGGCCTGACCACTTGTCTAAGGATGGTAAGGAGTAGCAACGTTGTGACGTATCCCATGCTTCGACAAGTATTGCTCGAAGTGCTTGTCGATGAAATGAGAACCTCCATCACTTACTACTATTCTTGGAACTCTGAATCTAGGAAATATTATTTCTTTGAACATCTTCTTTGAATGCATACCGTCAGCATTCCTGCATGGCATGGCTTCAACCCATTTGGAGACATAATCCACTGCCACCAAGATATACTCATACTTCTTTGACAACAGAAATGGCCCCATGTAATCAACCCCTAGACATCAAAGAGCTCTATCTAGATATTGCTGATGAGTGGCATGTAATCCCTTGAACTGACATTACCATATCTTTGACATGGGCCACATATCCGAATAAATTCTCCTGTGTCTTCATACATTATTGGCCAGAAGAATCCACACTGCCATATTTTGGCGTGTGTTCGGGACACCCCATAATGACCTCCACATGGTGATGAATGACATCTTTCAATGATTTTGATTCTTTCTTCAGCTGGCACACACCTTCTGAGTAAGCCATCAGAGCTTACTTGGAAGTGGTATGGTTCATCCCATATGTGAGAACGACTCTCCTGGATTAGCTTCCTTTTGTTGCCTCCTAGCGGTACATAACCTGTAACCATAAAATTAACAATATCTGCATACCAGGGGTCAGATCTGTTGATTCCGTAGAGCATGTCATCCCAGAGTGAGTCATCGATGGGTAGTTCCTATGGATTCTCAAATTGCATTCTAGACAAATGATAACTAGGAGCTCTTTTTAGTAGTAGCATAATTAAGTTGAGGTCCTATCAAAGTTCTGCTAGCATAGGCTATTGCATGATGCTTTTTATCTTTAGATTGTCCTAATACTGCCCCCACAGCATAATCACTAGCATCAACATAATTTCAAAAGGTAAAGTCCAATCAGGGGATTGAATGATTGGTGCTGAGATGAGTGCTTTCTTAAGAATTTCGAAAGCTTGTAAACATGCATCATCAAATTCAAAAGGAACATCCTGAGCCAATAAGTGAGTAAGAGGTCTAGCAATAAATGAAAAATCTTTAATAAACTTACGATAAAAACTAGCATGGCCAAGGAAACTCCTAATTCCTTTTATATTAACAGACAAAGATAAACGTTCAGTTACTTCTATTTTAGCTTTATCTACCTCAATGCCTCTTTCAGACACTAAGTGTCCTAGCACTATTTCTTCTCTAACCATAAAAATGATATTTTCCCAATTAAGGACTAAGTGCTTTTCTTCACACATTTGGAAAACCTTATCTAAGTTTTCTAGACAATCATCAAAAGTTTTTCCATAAATAGATAAATCATCCATGAAAATTTCCATAATATTTTCAATCATATCGAAGAATATAGACATCATACATCTTTGAAAAGAAGTAGGTGCATTACATAACCCAAAAGACATTCTATGATAGGCATAGGTTCCATTGGGACATGTAACGTGGTTTTGCTTTGGTCATTTGGATGGATAGGGATTTGGTGATACCCTGAAAATCCATCTATGAAACAAAAGAATGAATGGTTGGCTAACCGCTCTAGCACCTGTTGGTATTTCGTATGCTCAATTAAAATATGAACGATTCCACAAGCGCATAGAAGACTATTGTAGCATTTTACCGGGAGTATTTCAGGTATCGTTATTTATATTTTACCTCTGGGAAACAATGTATAAAGATATTGATAGCTCACCTTGATGTATCTACTAACTAATACACCAACTAGACTAAAGTTGGGGTAAATAATAGATGATAGGAATTATACATATATATGACACACACCAGAGAATTCTATGATAAAGAGTAGATAGCTAAAGTGAGAGGACAACAGGAGAGTTTAAGTGATAGGGTACCGATATGAATCGGCACTAGGGTGGCCCGATCTTCACGACAGTAGATCAAAAGAACATGGATAACTTGCTGCGAACAGCGAATAACTAGCTTTATACCTGACAAAGGTTGGATGCGACCAAGCGACGGTGAGAGAGGCACCGAAACCGCGAAGACTTCGACTCGATCTCCGAACGACCGCAGAACCACAATCCGGAACTAATCCACACAATACGGCGCAGCCGAACGGAAGCCATAGAGCACAAAGTAGGGGAACCCAGAGGATTCACTTCACAAGTCCATGAAGAACAAAGGTTGAGTAAGGCACTCAGCAGTGCGGCTGCAAAATCATTTAGTTTATCAAATGATCAAAGGTTGCTGATAGCTTAGAGGTAGGGGATATTTATACTAGGAACAACCCTCCTAGATAGGTATGAAAATGAAATAGAGTTTCTGGGTGAAGGCAATGTGAAATGACCCCTCGGAATGGATTCGCGAACTGGCTTCGCGTGACTGTTGGCCTCCAGAGTAGTTTCCAATAAACTGACCATAACTTTTTATTGGGAAGTCCAAATGATGAACCGTTTCTTGGATGTGAAACTAGACTCCAAGAGATTTCCAGCAATATATGCCATGCACCACGAAACATTCTAGATTGGTACAATTTTGCACAGCAAGTTGTACCAACATTCTGTCATGACAGACTGTTGACCTTCTGAGCTATCTGTACTAATTCTGGTCTGCAAGCAATGTGGAGTATCCAAACTCGTCGTCACTAGATTCATTTGTAAGTAGACTTGACAAGCTTTCCAGCAAGTCCTCATGGGCATTCATAGCTTTTGTGATTAAAAAGTTATGAAGATTTCTTTGCACTGGTCCGTTCTGTACTTCCACTGGTCCGTTTTTGACTCTCTGGTCCGTTTTGTAGTGTCTTCTGGAACTTGCAGTGGTTCGTTCTTGAGGGTCCAATTCATCCTTCTCTTTTTCTATATACCTGAGTACAATCAAGGTAGAATACTTAGGTAGTATATAATTCTCATTAATGTTAAAATGAATCTCACAAAGTAGCGTGTGGACCTCTTGTTGTATCTTCTTTGCACGACTACGTGTAACCGGTCCATCGATGACTTGGGCTGGTGTCGGTGTAGGTAAAAGTTGAGTGGTTGTAGCTTCACTTGGAGCTTGTGACATCTTGTTTGCTGGCATGGTCATATCATCCTCCCCCCTTCGAAAAGAGTCATCCTCGACTCGTCCAATCCTAGGAAAGGAGATAAATCGGCGACATTGAAGTTTGTACTCACACCATATGTACTTGGGAGATCAATTTCATATGCACTGTCATTCATCTTGTGAAGCTCTTTGAAGGGACCATCAGCTCTAGGCTGCAACTTGCTCTTGTGTTGTTCAAGGAATCTATCCTTGCGTAGATGTACCCAAACGAGATCTCCAGCCTCAAATAACATTTTTTTCGACCCTTGTTTGCACGTTTCTCATATATCTTGGTCATCTTCTCAATGTTGATTCGAGCTCAGTCATGAAGGCTCTTGACAAATTCAGCTCGCTTGCTTGCATCGAAGATCAATCGTTCCTGCACAGGTAAAGGCAAAAGATCTATGGGAGAAGTGGGTTTGAACCCATATACAATTTCAAATGGGAAAAATTTAGTAGTCGAATGCACTGCCCTATTGTATGCAAACTTTCTTCCCAAAGTTTTAAATTCTTTTTGAGAACAGCTCGCAGAAACATTGATAGTGTTCGATTCACCACTTCAGTTTGTCCATCCGTTTGCGGATGACATGTTGTGGAAAACAACAACCGTGTCCCAAGTTTTCCCCATAAAGTTTTCCAGAAATAGCTCAAAAAGTTTGTATCTCGATCAGAAACAATAGTATGTGGTACTCCATGCAAGTGCACAACTTCTTTGAAAAATAAATCAGCAATATGCGAAGCATCGTCACTTTTGTGGCATGGAATAAAATGCGCCATTTTACTAAATTGATCAACCACAACAAAAATCGAATCCTTTCCCCGCTTAGTGCGTGGTAACCCAAGAACAAAATCCATAGATATGTCTTCCCAGGGAGCACTAGGAATAGGAAGAGGAGTGTAAAGTCCATGAGGGTTTAAACGAGACTTAGCTTTGTGGCATGACTCGCTGCGAAGAACATGTCTCTCCACGTCTCTTCTCATCTTTGGCCAAAAGAAGTGGTCGGCCAACACTTGCTCTGTCTTCTTGGGTCCAAAATGGCCCATAAGCCCACCTGCATGAGCTTCCTGCACAAGTAAAATTCAAACAGAGCAATCTGGAATGCATAGTTTGTTAGCTCGAAATAAGAATCCATCATGCACATGATATTTTTCCCATCCTTTGCCATCACAACACTTGGTATATGGTTCAGAAAAGTATGAATTAGTAGTGTATATTTCCTTTATACTTTCTAATCCCAGAATTTTAGCATCAAGTTGTGTAAGCAAGGCATGACGTCGGGACAAAGCATCAGCTACCACATTTTCCATTCCTTTCTTGTATTTAACCACATAAGGAAAAAATTCAATGAATTCACACCATTTTGCATGTCTTCGGTTCAGTTTTAGTTGACCTTTAAGATGTTTCAAAGATTCATGGTCCGAGTCTATTACAAATTTTTTAGGAAAAAGATAGCGTTGCCATGTTTCCAAACTCCGAACAAGAGCATATAGTTTTTTATCATAAACTGAATAATTAAGAGTTGGACCACTTAGCTTTTCACTGAAGTATGCAATTGGCCTTCGTTCTTGCATGAGCACACCTCCAATACCAATTCTGCTTGCATCACATTCAATCTCAAAAGTCTTACCGAAATCAGGAAGTGCAAGGACTGGAGCTGTTGTTAGCTTCTTTAACTCATCAAATGTCGTTTGATGTGCTTCTTCCCATTTGAAAGGCACTTCTTTCTTAGTAAGCTCGTTCATAGGGGCAGCAATGGTGCTGAAATCCCTCACAAACCGCCGGTACAAACCAGCAAGCCCAAGGAAGCTCCTCACTTGACTCACGTTCTGTGGAGGCGTCCATTCTTGTACAGCCATGATCTTCTCTTCATCGACCTCCACACCTTGCCCTGAGACAACAAATCCAAGAAAAACTACCTTGTCGGTGCAAAAGGTGCACTTGTCAAGGTTAGCATACAATTGTTGCTCACATAGGACAGCAAGCACGCATTGGATATGTTTTACATGATCGTCAAGGGACTTGCTGTAAATTAAGATGTCATCAAAATAAACAACAACAAACTTTCCAATAAAAGCTCTAAGCACATGGTTCATCAATCTCATAAACGTGCTAGGTGCATTTGTCAAACCGGAGGGCATCACCAACGATTCATATAGCCCAAATTTTGTTTTAAAGGCTGTTTTCCATTCATCTCCTTCTTTCATACGAATTTGGTGATAACCACTCCTTAAATCAATTTTAGTGAAAATTATGGCATCACTAAGTTCATCAAGCATATCATCTAATCTTGGGATGGGATGCCTATACCTCACAGTGATGTTGTTAATTGCACAGTAGTCCACACACATTCGCCAAGATCCTCCTTTCCTAGGAACTAAAAGGACTGGGACAGCACAAGGTGAAAGACTTTCTTGCACATACCCTTTCTTGATCAAGTCCTCCACTTGTCGCTGGATTTCCTTGGTTTCCTCTGGATTGGTGCGGTAGGCAGCGCGATTTGGGCGGGAAGCACCAGGAACCAAATCAATTTGATGCTCGATCCCTCTCTTGGGTGGCAGCCCTGGTGGCACCTCGTCTGGAAACACATCCTCGAAATCCTGTAAGACATAAAAACAACACATGGCAGGGTAGAGGGTAAGGTGTTAGAAGGAAAAAGAGTGTCCTTGTACAAGAGTAGAAAGAACTTGGCATTAGGTTCACTAAACTCCTTTAGATCCCCTTTCCTTGCCATCATAACTAACCCCTGTTTTCCCAGTTTTTGGGTTCTTTGTAGCTGTGGGGTTTTATTTGGCTGTGGAAACTCTTCCTCACTATTTTTGTGGGTCACTCTTAAGTGGTTCTCGCTCTCTCTTTGTTTCTTCTTGAGATCATCTTTTAAGATTTCCTCCGGTGTCAAAGGAAGCAAAGAAATTCGCTCTCCTTTGTACACAAAATACAACTTGTTGGTTCTTCCAAAAATCTGAACATCACAATCATATAACCATGGTCTACCTAGCAACAGCTGGCACGCTTGCATAGGCACCACGTCACACTACACATGATCATTATACCTCCCAATTGAGAAAGGAACTATCACAACATGGCTCACACGCAGCGCGCCACAATCATTCAGCCACTGCATCTTGTATGGATTAGGATGACGTCTTTGTTTTAGCTCCATTCTATCAACCAATTCTTGGCTAGCAATATTGTTGCAGCTGCCATTGTCAACAATAATTCTACACAACTTCTCTTTGATCATGCCTTGAGTGTGGAAAAGATTGTGTCGATGCCCATTCTCTTCCTTTGCAGCAATAACACTAAGCACACGAAGAGAAATAAAGCAGTTTTTATCACCTTCATCGGGTTGGATCTCATTATCATTGTTTTCATGATCCTCATCATATCTTGGACCTTCTTCCTCTTGATCACTTTCAGATTCCCATTCACCATTCTCATTCACAATCATGATCCTCCTACTGCGACATTGTGCAGCAATATCTCCACGACCATGGCACTTGTGGCACACAATTTCTCTAGTATGTGCAGAGGAAGCAGTAGCTGAGGAAGCAACAGTTGGGGCTGCTGCGCTTGTAGCAGGACGCTGCTGATTTCTAGGAGATGATGTTGTAGAAACCACCACCTTTGAAGGAGCATTAGATGAGGAGGGCCTAGCTGCAGCACCTTAGGACCGTCCCCCACCGAAAGAAGTGTTGGACTGCTGCTTGCGCCATGGGGCTGCAATAGAATGACTTGCATAAGATTTTCCATGTGTCTCTTGCTGAATTTTTCTTTCAGTACGCATAGCTTGATCAAAAAGGTCTTGCAACGTATGATATGGACACATCTCAACAAAACCAGCAATGTCCTCATTGAGACCACCCAAAAATCTTGCCATTTTTTGACTCTGGATCCTCTCTAATTCCAGTCCGCACTAACAACAGTTCCATCTCCTTATAATACTCTCAACCGATCTTTTTTCTTGCTTCAACATTTGTAACCTATTGCGAAGGTCACACTGATAGCTTGACGGTACAAATCGCCTTCTCATCACTTGCTTCATCTCTTCCCATGTGTTGATATGTTCACGGCCTAACACAAGTTGATTCTCTTGTATCTGATTCCACCAAGTCAGAGCATAACCAGAGAACTCCACTGAAGCAAGATTGACACAGCTCTGAACAGAGAGATTATGCACTCTAAAAATATGATCACACTGCTCAGCCCACTCAAGATATGCATCTACATCCTCTCTTCCAGTGAATTTTGGGATACACAACTTGACACGAGCAATGCTGTCCGGATCTTCCCTATTACGACGACCATGATGATGCTCTCTATCTCCATGATCAGCATGCCGCCGGTGATCATTGCGCCACCTATGCAGCCCATCATTTGCAAAGGGATTCTCATCAGACCCCTCTTCATGATCAAAGATATCAAATTCTTCATCATCAAAATGAACACGATGTCCACGACCACATCCATGAGCTCGTCCTCCATCTTGGCCATGATGACCAACCCGCCTGCCACCACCATGACCATCTCTAAAACGGTCACGTCCTCCATTAGAATTTTCAGCACCAGATTCATCAGATTGATGTCGAGGAGCCCTCCGCCCATCTACAGGTATGCGTGCATCAAGTATCCTCTCCATGGCCTGCAAGAGTGAGTCTGCCATTTGGCGCAACTCAGCCCGCGCAATAGGGGGTTCTCCTTCTCCATGACGATTACCATGAATACTTGAGTTCGATCCTGCCATGTTAGCACTAAAGCAAAATATAGTGGAATGGGTAAATTTGTGGAATCACACAACCTCACCTCTTACTTACCAATGCTCTTTCCTATTCTCAAGGACAGTGAATTGTGCTAGTGTAACAGCTCAATAGAAGTGATTCCGAGGTCGCAAGGATTACGAGTCGAATGTCCTGGTTTCAGTTTTAGGTGGAGCTATAGGTGGCTAAACAAGGGAGGCTACGGTACTGAAAATCTAGTGATTTGATGTGCTCAAAAGATATAAAGTTCCTGATATATAGATCACCAAGAATATGAATATGTAAGCTGAATTTTTTAGTGAGCAAACCGCAATACAACCCCTTTCCTCTTCTTCTACTCTTTCTC